>NC_140583.1:94090962-94271811 GCF_964204655.1 Triturus cristatus
GTGACTAAGCCTCCGGGGCCTGCAAGAGCCTGGGTACCCTATTGGGTGATTAGCCGCGCATTATAAATACTTTTTGATTGATTGAGATCATTTGTGTTGTAGTGTGAGAAGTAAAATTAAGTTTTTGGTGGCATACATATGTGCTTACTTTGTAGTGCAGTGGGAGTAATATGTGCTATGTTTGTAGTGTTTACTTGTAATAGTAGTTTTTACATTGCTATGGTAGGAAAGCACAGTGTTTGCAATGTTATACGATTTTTAAAAAGAGCATTATTAGAAGAATATATTCTACATATAAATTGTTATTGCAAATTTGATTATTTTTTATATATATTTATCAGAAAAGGAAGGTATATATATATATATATATATAGTATAAATAATAAATAACATTGTTTATAGCTGTTAAACAAATACAGGTAAAATGTTTAAGATTACATTTTTAGTCTAACTTTGAATTATACATTTTATACATTTGGTTAATGTAGGAAAGATTTGTGTAACAGATTGTTCTAGTGAAAGTTCTTGGTAGCTTTGTTCTTTTTGGAAGGTTTCTAGTGGATTGTGTAGGGTAGGTTGATATCTTCCTAGTGTGGATTAGTAGGCATTATGCGATCCTTCTACTGCATTGTTTGTTTTTGCCTCTTGTGCAAAGGTGCTGTCATACACATTCCATCATGGTATGTGGAATTGTGGCTGGCGTCAGTGTCCTGACCTATTTAGTTTACCTTCCAATGTGTCTTCAAAGTAGCCCATTAAGGGGAGTAATTTGTCTTCATTATTTTGGTAATAGGGACTTTCTTGTATTATGTTGTAATGGACTACTTCAGTCACAGGGACATAAGCTAAAGTAATTACTTCTTTATTTGTAATTCAAATTGGCTGTGGCGTACTACAAACTTAGGGCCTGATTACTAGTTTGGCTGTACCATCGCCAGGCCGCCATTGCGGTGGCCGGGAGTATGCTACCAAGTTGGCAGTATCCCGAATGCCATATCACAAGAACGCTACCGGGCTGGCGGTGGTGAGTCGGCGGTGCCTCACCGGCTGCATGCTTTGTCTCTTGAGAGCCCGTAGCATATGCCGCCACCGTGGCCGTGGCGCTTTCACATCAGTGCACTGTGTACGATGCAGCCACAGACCACCGCTTTCTCCACCTTCGCCCTGTCAGGATCCAGGATCCTTGTGGTGGCAGCAGTCTTGTTTCAGGCTGGTGCTGGTCCGACCGGCAAACTCATAATCAGATAGTTGGACCAACGGGTTTGCAGCAGTTGAACCGCCACCGGGAGTCCGGCAGTCTTGGGACCACCCTACTCATAATGAGACTCTTAGTGGAGATTTATGTGGTTGACGCCATATGCTTTGTTTATTGTTATAGTACTGTCCCTGCATGGCTATGTGGGGTACATTTTCAGTAAAATTAGGATCAAAGCTTGCTCAAAATCAATAACAATTTTTTGGGGGTCGTAGTTGTGTGTTTGTTGCTTAATCTGGGTTAGCAGTTCCATGTGGGTGCTGGTTTGTTTGTATGGCATTAACGCATACACAAAAGGTATGTTAGTTTTATGAAAGGGTGTAAATTTGATGGAATGGTTTGGGACACATTTTGAATGTGCAATCCATCATCGATGTTTGACATTGGGCTAGTTTTAATAAGTTTGCAGAGGTAGCTAATATAAGTATACGGTTGTCATGAATTTTACTGTCACAATTAGGAATTGCTCCTCTTTGTGGGTTAATGCAAGTTCTGGAGGTATTTCTACATATCTATATTCAGTTCTGGTTATAAGGTGTTTTAAGGTGGTTATGGAAGGTAACTGTCCTATAATATGTTCTGGTACATGGGCTAGCATATCTTTAAGGATTTATGCTGTAGGTGAATGAATGAATGAATGAATGCGATTTTTATATAGCGCATAGTTACCCTAGGGCATCCCAGCGCTTGTCCAGGGCAAACAACCACAAAAATGGCTAAAGATGTCCTGAGAGCTAGTGCTTGCTTCTTTTACATTGTTTAACACTTCTCTTACTTTAGATAGTAGCCCTCCTATAACAAGCATTCGGGTAATATTTGGTACATTTTCAATTAATATGCTTAGAAAAAGCATTTTCTTGATTGTATGTGTATCCCATGTAACACAGTAAAAGTTTTCTCTTTTGTGAGGTTATACATTTTGCACCTTCTGTCATTATGTCTTGTAATTAAATGCATATTAAAAAACTGTTAATAATAAATGTTTTAAATAATTTACATTTTAATATACATTTTTTTGTTTCCTTGAAGACTCACTTGTATCTTGTTTTTCAAGGTTTTCTGCTGTTGGAAAAAGTTACTTCTGTAATTTTCTTTTTGACGCAGGTGCTTTTTTCTCTTATTGAAGAGAAAAGGTAGCACTCTTTATAATGCATTTTGTATTTTTGAGGTTTAGCTTAGTGGAGTTGTAAGTATTGCTGTTTTACTGTGTTTAATGTACTTTTGTGTATATACTTTGGGCCTTATTACGAATGTAGTCTTCCTGGGACTGCCACTGCGGTGGTCCCAGGAAGACTGCCAAGCCCATGGTGCACCCTCCCTCCGGATTACGAGATTATTCCAAAGAGGGCGGGATGGCGGTGCTAAGGCGGTGTCATATGGGAGGGTTTGTTAGGCTCGTAGGTGAGCCTATAAAACATACACCCCCTGTGAGACAGCGTGCTGCATGTGCTTGCACTGAGTTGCATGCACCATGTTGTGCATGCCACACAGTGCACGCACGAAAGTGCAATTATAGGGGGGCACAACATGTGCCCCGCGCACGCACCCCCATGGGCAGATTTAACAGGTGGCCCTATTAGGGACTCCTTACCTGTACTGCCGCCACCCTTTACATGGCGGAGTCCCCGCCATGAAATGGGCGGTGGAAATGCAGGTCACATTATGCTCACTGGTCCAGGCATCAGCACTGCCAGCAAATTTAGGTCTCTTTCTGCATCGCCACCACCGTGAGATCCTCAATCCTGGCAGAGGCAGTGGTCTTGGGGCAGTCCCACCTTCAACAATGTAATACAGTGGTCAGACTGCAAGGGTGGTGGTGGTCGGATTGCCACCGCGAGTACGGCGGTCCCAAGGACCGCCATACTCGCAATAATCCTGTGGAGGAAAGTAGGATCTGCTTTTGTGGTTTCCCCCACTTTTTGCCTGGTGCTAAGCTGTTTTTGACTAGTCTGACTGGGCTCTTGCTAATCAGGGTCCCAGTCCCTCTGCTTTCTCCCTTAAACTGTTATTTTTAGTACTTAGGTTACATCCCAGATTGGATACAGAGGCACACTTGTCAGTCCCTAGTATATGGTACTAAGGTACCCAGGGATTAGGTACACAAGAGGTCCCCGATGGGCTGAAGCCTGTATTATGCCACCCATGGGAGACCATTCAAACTGTAATGACACGCCTGCCATTGCAGTTTGTGTAAGCTGGTGCTAGCACCACATAGGAAAGTTAAAGGTTTCCCATATCTAGGGTCACTGCACTTAAAACCTGTAAGTCACCCCTATAGCAGGCCTTTGCAATCATGAAGGCAGGGATTTTGGTTCTAAGTGTGAGGGTGCCACTGCATGAGCAGGACACCCCTACACCCTACCTATTTCATTATCCCACGTTGTAAGTGAAGCAGCCATATACCATAGAGAGGGTCACCACGTTATTACGCGATGACCATCTCGAAAGTGGTTGCAACTAATCCTATCATGTTTGATATCAAACATATTGGAATCATACCCCCACACCGTACACAGATTGGGAGGTATGATTCCAAGCACTGGAACGGGCATCTGTTAGACTCTTAGTGCTCACTGTGCCAGTCTTCTGGACTCGGCTAGCACAACATGGTTGCTGCCAACCAGAGACACTGTCTGCTCCCCTGCTGCTGAGCTAAGCTTGAGCTGGGGAAGGCAGAACAATAGTTATCCTGTCACAGGGAGGTGTGACCACCTCCCAGACAGGATTTAGTATATTGGGGCCTGGTGGGTAAACTTGCCAGCACCACTCAGTCTGCATGAGAGGCACATTTGGTGCCTCGTTGCATAGTCCAGTTCAAACCAGCTCTGGGAGCCGTTGGCTCCCGCTCTGGCATGAAACTGGACAAAGGAAATGGGAGTATCCTCCCCACTGTCCACTCCCTCCTCTGGTGGGGAACCCTGAATCATACCAACCGTTTCCTTAGGGTACTTAAGGGCTCACCTGTGGGTGGGTCCCTAGATTCGCATGGGACACAATTAAATTCAGACACCACTTCAACTTATACCGTCTGGGCACTCTGGACTACATTTTGGCTCGACTTCGTCCCCCTTTCAGTCTGCTGCCTTGTCTGTGCCTATGCACCATACAGGAACCTTCCTAGGCTTGTGGGCATCAAAGGCACCTGAAGAAATCTCCCTTGGAGTGAAGGAGTCACTTCCCTGCATCTGCAGGCACTGCAACAATGCTGACCAGCCTGCTGATCCTGAGTTCCCATGGACTTCAAAAGGCTCAGCCATGCAGGTGGTGGTTCTACACATCTCTCAAGGCCTGCCCTGTCCTCTCACTAAGTTTGAGGCCGGTATCCCTCGAAGGGGCTGCAGGAACTGAACCCCTGTGCATCGCGTCGACTTGCCATTGCAAAGGCGTGTTGGCTTCCTTCCACCAAGATCTTTGGGCTCCAAGTAGCCCCAACCTCGAGTATCTCTTTGTCCACACCGCATTGTTTGCATCGTGGCCTGCATCTTTTAGTGAGGTGATCGAGGTCCTCTTGCAACTCCAGTGCCTCCCACCTGTGGGTCTTGTTGAGGGTCACCTTTGTTTCTTTTGGGCTCCCCTGATTATTCGGAGCCTGCCCTGATTCCCCTGCTTGTGGTGAGTCCCCTGGATGTTGCTGGTCCCGACATTGCAGTTTCTTTGACTTGCAAATTGTTTGCAATTGCCAAGGCTTGTTGGTGCTTCCGACAGACCCCGACCCCTCAACTCTTGACATCTGACGTGGGACAGCTTGTGCATGGCTCATTGTCTTCTCAGCATCGCCTGGTCCTCACAGCTGCAGAGTCAAGGTCACCGTCAACTCTCCTGCAACATCCAACATAGGAGGGCCTTCGCCTTCCAGGCCTCCGGGTCACTCCTGAGTGGCATAAACTGTGTCCCCTCTGCTTGCAGGTACCTCTCAACTAGAATCCACCTTCAGATTCCACCGTACACTTTCTCCTTCTCCAGCAGCGGCACTTTCCTGAAGTACTCCATTGGGTTCAACGGCGGTTTCCGATACTACTTCACACCTATCCACCTGGCTTCCCTGGTGTAGGTAACGTGGGTACTAGGGTATCCACGGGTGGGGTGGCTCTCCAACCTTCTGTCTTCCATGCGGTTTCTTCAGGGTCCACTGGGAAGGGTCAATTTTTTTTAAATTGCAACTGCGACTTAGATGTTAATTTTGTTTTGAGAACACGGTTGTGTTGCCATACTGCACACAATCTCTGTGGGGTTCCTAGTCACTCACCTTGGGTAGTTCTTTGGGGGCCTGTCACTTCTACATCCTCTGGGCACTGCTTTGACTCGAGTCATGGTTCTTATACCACTTTCTTAATATATGGTTTGGTCCCCCCACTGGTGTTCACTGTGTATTCTGTGCGATTTACGGGATTTATATGCAAAGTATTGTGTGCATTGTGCATATCTCCGGGTAGGAGAGTGAGTATTATATAATAAATACATATTTTTATAAATACCTTGTGTGGTACTTTTTCATTTAATCTGTACCTATAAGATTGCTTTCTGGTAAAACAGCTGCTTTACACTCTTTCTGGACTAAGCCTGAAGGCTGCTCTCCACAGCTACCGCTTAGAGAGCTCTATATGGTTATCTTAGACCTCCTAAATCACCATAAAGGTTGTCTGGACTGGTGCAAGTGTCCGCTTAATTAAGTTTACATCATATTCCAGGGCAGCCTCTCACACCCTGTTACTTTTTTTGTCCCTTTTGCTGTATGCTTCTTGATGAAATTTATTTGAAGAAGGAATAATCTTCAGAAAAGGATAAACTGTAAAAAGTGTTTATCAGTTCAGATGGGTGTTTAATAGGATTGGGGCACTCATACGACAGTCACATACAATTTTTAATCACAAAGGTTCTCACTTAAAGTGCTCTCAAAGAGGGGCGATATACCCCACTCTCCAAACTTCAATCCTAGAATTGATCAACAATAATCATCAATATGAGGATATGTAATTTATATCATATATGAGTGCAATGTACAGTATGAAAAGTATTTTCTTGATATGCAAATTTATTTTTCAGTACTTTGACCTCTTCGTTATGAACTCCTTTAAACTTTAGCTAACACATGTTTCGTCGTACTGGGGGGGAAGGGTATCCCCACAACTTCATCAAGGCTATTCGATTCCAAAGTCCTTTCTAATCAGTCCTCAATTCCGATATACTTTCCGAACTGGATTATATGTATCATCTCTGTGACCAATATGATAAGTGATGGTGGTCTCTAATAAGTCATTAACAACAGTGTTCTGTTCTTACACATGTGCAGGAGAGACCTCCAGAACTGATGCATCTCACTTGTGATCTATAAGGTAAATGGTATTTGTTTGTGGTATATCAACAACGCACTGCTCCGTTTTTCTCAGAACATACAGGAAACTCCTCCCTAAAGGGTAACTAGGTTGCTCGTGTCCAAGCGAGTCAGCTACAGACTGGCAGCAAACCAATTTTGTGTGCCTCATATTGTTAACTGTAAAAAGTGATTCAGTATTGTTTATTTGGAAAGGTACTTTATTGTTTTAAGTGAATATTGTACTTAGTTGGATAAGTTAATTTATGGGGGTATATGTTGAAAGCTTCTCTGTTGCAGGGAAAATCTGGCACAGTTTCCTTCTCTTTCAGGGGCTGATTATGATGTCAGGCGGCCACACCGCCGGCCACTATGGTGGCGGCCTAGAGACCACCCGATGAGCATGCCACAGTCAAACCACCGTATTTAGATTCAACTGCTGGGATGGAGGTCAGAAAGGATTCGGTATCAATGGAGGGCATGCTGTGGTCCTCGAAAAGGGTCGCAGCACATGCCTCTACCATGAAAGACCTCTTACAAATCCATGCACCGCGTGCCATGCACCATGTCGTACATGGCAGACGGTGCACTACATGTTCCCCCAGGGCCCCTTTCAGTGGTCTACGATGGGCGAGGGCCTTGTTTGGGGCCCCTCAATCCCTTTCTGACAACCTTCAGGGTTACCGCCATGAAAAGGATGTCAGAAAGGGATATTGTAATCCCATCTGGCACACTCGTCCGACCACCGCCGCATCAAGAGCTATGATCCTGTCGGAGCCGGCGGTATTGAGTACAACAGCTATGGGTTCTACCGCCATTATCATTATATAGCGGTTGGACCGAAGGGCTGTCGGATCACCCACCAACGGGTCATCGGTGGGCAGACCGCCAACATCATAATCAGGCCCTAAGTGTTTGCCATTTTTTAAGTAGTGTTTAAGTGAAATTACTATGACTTTTATGTTGTTTATTTAATTGGTAAATCTATTTTATTTGTTATACTGTTGTATCATTTCACAATATTGTATTAGCGTCCTTTTAATTATTTTGTCTGTTATGTCCTTATTTGGAAAACGTCAATTAATGTTTTTCTATGGTGCATTTGGAGATTACTTATTTTATTTAATATTATATGTATTTATTTTATGTTAAAAAATAATATTGTATATGAACATAAATACATGATATATTTTAGTGGGATGTATATATGTGAAAACTTATAATTTAAAGCAGTTTTATGTTGCTATTTGTGAAACAAAGTTTTTGGGGTATTTTTTATTGCCAATTCTAATTTAATTTAATGATATTTATGTCATTGATATTGCTGATTTTGATATTTTTGACATATTACATTGTAAGTTATGTGTTGATATTTTTTTCTGATATTTTTGATTTTGATATATGTTAATTACATATTTTTAACGCCAATATTTTCCACTGATATTAGTGATTTTTTTTTTTTAAGTAAGTTTAGGCTTGCGATATATTTGTTAACATTGTCGGCGTAGAGCAGGGTTGTGATGGGTTAATTCGCTGTTTTTGGTGAGTCACTGATTATCGAGTCCAGTGCAGGTGGCAGATCGCACATGAGCAGACTTAAAAGGGCTAGGCCAGAAATGTACCCCTGCTTAACGCCATGTTTTGTTTTTATATTGTTGGAAACTGAACAGTTGTTACCCAGTTTTACTCTGCCCCAAGTCTCGGAATAGAGCTATTAAAAACCCCGGAGTAAGGGATCAGGACTGCCCCAGGCTTTGAGCTTTGACCATAGCAGCTGATGACTGAAGTGGTCAAAAGCCTTGCTATAATCTAGAAAGCAACAGTAAAGGAGCTGATCTTTCCTTATCTGCTTTGCAACAGGCATCCTGGTTGTCAGTGGTGCCCAACATGGGCCTGAAGCCTGGTTGGTTGAAGGGGATCAGTTTTTTGACTTTGCCCATTGTTTAAAGATTTCTAGTAGTAAGGAGGCTTAAACCTCTAGGAGAGCTATAAGGCGATAGCTCTCGAGGCTCGCCACTGAGCCTTTTTTGTAGATGGGATGCACATTTGATTAATCTATAAACCAAGGAAGGGATGACATTGTGTCCGGGGGCACTGTTGGCTTTGCTTTTTACAATCAGAGTGGCTATTATGGCCATGAAAGACAACAAGTATTGGTAAATTTGTGCTTCGGCAGTCTCGGATCTTCTCTATGCCTTATTGGGGTTGAAATGACAGGTTGGGGAGTTGAGACTATCCAGTTTAGTTTTGTCAAGGTTACTGATGTAGGTGGTCCAACTTTCTGCAGTGACATTATTTCCATTTAGTTTGACAGTTCAGTTTCATGTTTAAATGGTTAATGATAATCCAGATCTCCTTGGAGATTTAAATTCGGCAGGCCATAAAGACCTCTAAGTGAAGAGCCTTCTCATATCTCTGTTTCGAGTATTTCGCTGCAACTTCCGAGGACCATTTAATGCACTTCCTGTTTTGGTACATGCCACTTGAGCCAGAAACCATTAGGATGTTATGTGCCTTATTCCAATGGGCTATGGTCATGCGCCGGGGCAGATGGTCACTTTCAGAGTGTAGAATAATGAAAAATAAATTGACCGCCTTGATCAATGGAATTGAGCAGAATGTGCAGTTTAACAACGCAGATATTTTCATGGAGAAGTGTGTGTATTTTTATTTTTATTTAAAGTGTTTTATAAAGCGCATACATGACCCAAGGGTATCAGAGCGCTGGACATAGGGGTGTGTAGTGTGATGGTTAATCACCGGGATAACGTCCGTCCAGAGCTCGCAATGATATTTCCTCTAACGCGGCTGTCAAATTCTGTCCAGTGACATTGTTTCTTTGTGAGACAGTAACCTGCGCTGAGATGAGCCAGCTGGCGTCCACTATTTTGCTGAAGGGATTTTGAAACGGGTTTTGAAGCAGTTTTAGATTGTCTTGAGGACATTAATTCCCAGCGTGATCATAATAAAATATATAGGCAACCCATTGTGTGGCCCATGGTGGATTGTCTCAAGGCAGGTTTGAAAAAATTGTGGTAGCATTCTAGTGGGGCTTCCCCCCATGATTTCTCAATGCATACAATGATGTACGATGTTAGAAAATATTTAGCATCCGGATTTGTTAAGATGTTCTGAAGGCCAGCCACATTCCAGGAAATTAGACATATGTACTTAAGCTCTTCCTTCAAACTTGGGAATGAGGTGGGGTGCTTTTTAAATGGGAGTCAGTTTGATGTTGAGTTACCTGCCAGGGTGGCAGCTACCAAACCCTAATCCTCTTGCTGAATTTCCGATGAAGAAATAGCGAACTTGCAAAGTTTTCCTTATTGGTAATGAGCAGAGATGGTTAAGGCTTGACTTTTGCTAGTAAAATGCAGGGGACCTGTTGCGGTTTTGAGCATGGATGAGATTCTTGATGGTAGATATTGCCTACAGGGGCTTTTAATTTTGCTACGGTCAGAACAGGGCTTGCAGGGAGCATGCTCAGGCAGTTGTTGAATGAGAGCAGGGTGATAGCGGGCTTTGGTGGTAATGTTATCATGATCCCCCAATCTTCTAAGACACTACGGTTTTCCGATATTGTGTTGACTGCTTATTGAGTAGATCAAGCCACAGCGGTTGCTTCTTTCTGGGGAAATATGGTTGAAGGGATAAACTGTATGCTCTCAATATTGCAGGAGTTTAGGCGCCTGAGATTAGAGTGAGAGACCAGAAGTTTGACAATATTGCCCCAGTTCAATATATCATTGAATCCTTGGGAAATTTACTCTGGGTGCAGAAATTGTAATTAGTGCTCTGGTTTCTTGGGACAAATGGTATTGAGCTGGAGCAGTGCCAGAGTTGATAGAAGGGGCAGGCAGTTGTCCATTGGAGGCACTACCTCTCGAATGACGATTGATGGTGAAGCCAATAGCACTAATGGAATGGTCGTTTACCTTTAAAGGTTGGGGGGGTCAATAGAGAGGAGTGGCTCAACGACTGCCTCACCTGGTGGAAGAGCACAGCAGGGCTAAGATTCTTGTACCGGGGGCACCTGCGGAACAACTGTAGCTAGTATATCGGACTCTGGCATCACAAGGGGACGTATTTTGGTCGCTTTCTGAAGTGTTCTTGAGTTACTAGAAAGTTGATTAACTGTTTCATTGTTCCTGCTCAGAGGGTTTGCAGGTGAGGTAGCTTCTGCGTGGGCCTCATTCAGTATGGGATAGAAAACGTTTTTAGTCTTAGATGCCAGGATGATTTCCTGTTTCTTATTTTGTTTCCTGAGGCACTTTCTTTTGCTCTACTGTAAGTGGATAGGAGATATGCTGGAGACACCAACAATGGAGTTGTCTACGTTTCAGTGACTAAATATCGAGGGACAAAATATCGACAATACAAAAAATCGATACTAAAATATCGAGGGACAGAATATCGACTCCCTATCTACAAACAGGTAAGTACTAAAATATCGATTCAAAAATATAGACTGTCAAAATATAGTTAGCCAAAATATCGAATTTTTAAAATGTATTAAAAATAATATAAAATTAATTAAATATTAAAAACAATTAAATAAAACATACATAATATAATATAAAATAGCTTAAAATGTAAACATAATATAAGTAATTTAAAAAAGTCGAGATTTTGTTCGATACTGAGAGCGTAAAAATTACTATTCCCACTCCAGTGAGTGCAACAGTAGGGAAAGCGTTGAATAGCGTAGGGGTAAAAATTACTATTCCCACTCCAGTGAGTGCAACAGTAGGGAAAGCGTTGAATAGCGTAGGGGTAAAAATTACTATTCCCACTCCAGTGAGTGCAACAGTAGGGAAAACGTTGGATAGCGTAGGGGTAAAAATTACTATTCCAACTCCAAACAGTGCAACAGTAGGGAAAGCGTTGGATAGCGTAGAGGTAAAAATTACAATTCCCACTCCAGAGAGTGCAACAGTAGTGAAAGCGTTGGATAGCGGGAGGGTAACAATTACTATTCCCACTCCAGAGAGTGCAACAGTAGGGAAAGCGTTGGATAGCGCATGGGTAAAAATTACTATTCCCACTCCAGTGAGTGCAACAGTAGGGAAAGCGTTGGATACTGAGAGCGTAAAAATTACTATTCCCACTCCAGTGAGTGCAACAGTAGGGAAAGTGTTGGATAGCGTAGGGGTAAAAATTACTATTCCCACTCCAGTGAGTGCAACAGTAGGGAAAACGTTGGATAGCGTAGGGGTAAAAATTACTATTCCAACTCCAAACAGTGCAACAGTAGGGAAAGCGTTGGATAGCGTAGAGGTAAAAACGTACTATTCCCACTCCAGAGAGTGCAACAGTAGGGAAAGCGTTGGATAGCGGGAGGGTAACAATTACTATTCCCACTCCAGAGAGTGCAACACTAGGGAAAGCGTTGGATAGCGCAGGGGTAAAAATTACTATTCCCACTCCAGTGAGTGCAACAGTAGGGAAAGCGTTGGATAGTGGGAGGGTAACAATTACTATTCCCACTCCAGAGAGTGCAACAGTAGGGAAAGTGTTGGATAGCAGGAGGGTAACAATTACTATTCCCACTGCAGAGAGTGCAACAGCAGGGAAAGGGTTGGATAGCGTAGGAGTAAAAATTACTATTCCTACTCCAGACTCCAGTAAGTGCAACAGTAGGGAAAACTTTGGATAGCGTAGGGGTAAAAATTACTATTCCAACTCCAAACAGTGCAACAGTAGGGAAAGCGTTGGATAGCGTAGAGGTAAAAATTACTATTCCCACTCCAGAGAGTGCAAAAGTAGGGAAAGTAATGATTTAAATTAAATATGAGATGACATTAATTATCAATACTGATAAAAAGTTAATTAAAAATAATTACCAATTAATAACAATTAATTAGCATTTAAAAATATTAATTATCAATTGATAAAAATGTATTACCAATTATTATTAATTAATTACCAATTACAAATTAATTATCAATTATCAATACACATAAATAAAAAAATTAATATTTACTTTATTACAATTAATTTACTTCCCACCCAATTCCCCTACAAACCCACAACCCACTCCCATTTATAAAAAATACAATTCACATTATTATCAATTAATCAATTAATAAAAATATTTTTGCAAATAATAAAAATTATTTAGCAATTCATACAAATTATTTACCCATTAATACACATGTATTACCAATTATTAATTAATTATCAATTAATTATCAATACACATAAATAAAAAATGTATTATTTACTTTATTACAATTAATTTACTTCCCACCCAATTCCCCTACAAACCCACAACCCGCTCCTATTAATAATAAATACAATTAACATAATTATCAATTAATCAATTAATATAAATTAATTACCAATTAATAAAAATAAATTACCAATTAATAATTAATTATCAATTAAATAATTATCTAAACATATAAATATAATTAACATTTAATTAACCATAATTAAATTACTTCCCACCCTATTCCCCTATAAACCCACAACCCGCTACAGAATTAAATTACGCAATAATTAAATTACATAACATTCATTTGTTGAAATAAATTAAACATACATTACAACAATATTACATCATTTTAACACATATACTACCATACATAACACACACAAAAAAATCGATATTATGGTAATCTATATTTTAAAATTCGATATTATGGTATTCGATATTTTTAAGGTCTATATTTTGGTAATCGATATTTTGTACACCAATTTCGATATTCTGACCTATCTATATTTTGTAGAGTCGATATTCTGTCCACTCTATATTTTAACTTCGATATTCTGGGCAGTCGATATTTTGGAATCGATATTTTGGGTGTTTACCCTTGTCTACAGCTATTGGTGGGTTAGATGCGATATTGAGTGGCATTATTGCGTCTATTTCCACATTGGTTATTAGTGTATTGTCGGTATCTGGTATTTCAATGTGTGGTGAGATCGGGTGTACTTCAACACTGCGGGCATATTTACAATGGAAGTGACGGAGTGCGGCGTTAGCCTCCTTGGCTTAACGCTGCCCTCTGCTACTTCTGAAACGCGGGGCTGCACCATATTTACAACAATATGGTGCAGCCTTGCGTTTCCCCCTGCGCTGGTGCTAAATTTAGCTGCTTAACACCAACGGAGGCACCCTTGTAGCATAGTGCAAGGGTGTCTGAGTTGCGGGGGAAGATTGTCCCTTCCTGCACATAAACAATCTAAATGGTGTTTTGTAACTTCTATGTGTGCTGTTTAACGCAGCAAACATAGAAGTTGCAAAGCGTAATTTTTTTTATTGAATGTTTATATGCAGGAAGGGACACCTTCCTACACATAAACAATCAATGCAGCACACATAGAAATAACATAAACGAGGAGAAATTAAACATTCCTCCTCGTTTTGCCAGGGTAAGACCAGTTTTTTCCTGGTCTTAATTTTGGTGTTGCCACATATTTATGCCAGCCTTGTAAATATGGGGCAGCATACAAATATCTATGGGTGTTGTGATGGGATGCCCACCGTACCACCCATTGCCCTCCCCTTCCACCGTAAGTATAGCATGAAAAGGTGCGTCATTTACAAGGCTTAGAGAAACAAGAGCGACCCATAACTGGGTATTAACTATTACCTAACAACAGTTGTTCACATGGAACTCATTTGGAAGTAAAATTCTTTTTTTCACTTTTTAAAACGTTGGTTTAGTCATAGACAAATAAGGAGATTGAGCTAACAATAAGGTAACTAATAAGGTGATCTTTATGCCATATTCGTCTGTGTTCGAAATGTGGCTCGTCAAGGGGTATGCAATATTTGGATTATATGCCGTAGGGCTTGCCGATCAAAAAATGAACAGTTTATAATCCAAACAACCCTTACCCATGGACGAGCCACTTTTTGAACACAGATAAAAACAGTATGACGATCACCAGGGGTCTGCGCAACTAAGACGATATTAGTTTACTTTTAAGGGCGTTCCTTCCATGAATATGAAACTGATGATGATTGAAGCACATGGTATTCTACATTTTGATATAAGAATAAATAATCCAGCATCTGCTAATGTGCTTGCCACCTAGAGCTTAGGTGCTCCTTAGTCTCCAGGATACCCTCTCCTGAAGAGACCCTCACGTTTCAAGTAGGGTTGAAATGTCGCCAACAATTTCAAAGGATAGACTAAATAAAGCACCAGAGAATAATCTGGTTCTTGGTCTGGATTATTGAAACAGAACCATACAGACATCCTAAGACACTCCAATAACCTGTTATTTACCAGGCAGCGCTCAGCCACGTTAAGTGGCTTAACGCTGCCTTGTAAATAAGGCAAAGCCCCTTTTGTCAAAAAAAGTGACATTGTCGTGGTGCTACAGGCTTGCAAATATGCCCCTTAGTTCAATTACCCGGTGTAGGTCCAGTGTTGTTGAAGAGGGCGCCACTGTTGCCAGCTTTGGGGTTGGTGCATCTAGGGTTGGCCTAACTGTTGAAGATGGCACAGTTCACCTGTTGTGCGTGGGGGGGTCTGAACTTTTGCAAATAATTTCAACTTCCTGAAGTAAGTCACCGACTATAGATGATAAGGTGGAGAGCTTTTCTACTAAGGTTGTGCATGCTGTTGGCAAGGCGTAGTGAGCGTTGATGATTTCGGGCATTGAGCGTTATGGGCAGTTGATACCAGGCTGCTGACAGTGGCATTAAGGTATTCAAAGTTAGAGTCAGTGGATGTAGTGTACTGGGCCAGTGCCTCTAGCAGGGAGATCTTAATATCAAATGTATTTGATTGGTATCCCAGTGCCTTAGCAGTCATGTTAAGAGTGTTAATTAGTTGTTGCCAAGTCCTTATATATCGATAGGTGAGTTTAAACTGAAATTTTGGGTCGGGGACCAATAACGGTTGATTCATGTGAAGGAGAAGCAATAACAAAAGCAGTTGTAGGGGAAAGAGGGTGCTGGGGCCCCTGCCCGTGTATAATGGTTAGGGGCATCTTAGGGCATTTAGAAAGATCCGACAGTGGATGCGGAAAGCCCCATTCAGGCTGCAAGAATTGGAATTGAGATGGTGGGAAGATGTCGGATACATCCTGGTTAGGGCTGTGCATTGTTTCATCTCAGAATTTGGGCGGGATCCAGGCTGAGAGTGACTGCTGTTTTGAAAGCTCTACTGAGGAAGCTTCTTGAATATATGAGGTTTGATTTGAGCAATCCGTTGAAGTTCTGAGCTGCTTGTATTGCACAAGAGATATATTCAGATTGAGGGGAGAGATAGTTTTGCAACGAATGTCCGGCAGTTGAATTGTCAGTTTGTATTGGTAGGACCTTATCCAGTGTACCAAGTTGAGGGGTCATGGGCAGTTGTAATACTGGCAGCACCTCTCTAACCTCTTCCAGAGATGGTTAAAGTATGGCACTCTTCTTTCATAAATGCACATTTTGACAGCTTGTTTTTAGTGTCTTGGGCCATAAAATATGTAAACTGGTTGACTCTGCAACAATGGGTGATACTAGTGAGTTGAACTTTAATGATGAGGGTGAAGCTCCTTAGGTACTCATGTTTAGGTGATTGAGGCAATGACTTCAAAGCTTTTTTGCCCTTCTTTTTGCACTGGATCGGGAGGGGGATGCCCCTATCCCTCCCTGACCTCATTGTTGAGAGGGTTTTGTTGGATTGATCTGTGTATTTTGGGGATGAAAAGAAGAGGTATCAGAGGTGAAGAGAAGAGGCACCGGTGGCTGTTTCAATGAGTTTTGCTAGGAGTTCCAGTGCCTTGGTGGTTGAGTGGAGTCTATTGTGGGCTCCTGTGAGCCTCAATGTCCGTAGGTCACCAAGGATGTATGCCACCTACAAAGTCACTGGGTGCCACAGAGGGGTAGGATATATGAGGCCTGATGTTCAGGTTTATAACATGCTGACAGTTTTTTGCTGGGCTGCTGACTGGTATGGAGCCAGGAGTGTTTTCCTGGAGTATGATGAAACACGTGAGACTGAGCGAGGTCTACCGCAATCATGCAAACCACACCCAGAGCTAGCTGGGCTGTTCTGCAAGGTCCAAAGTACACCCGCTACTGTTTTTCGCAATTTGCTACAATTTGCCCCGTACGATGCGGTGCGTGTGCTAATGAGCTGACATGTTGAGTGTACTTAGTTACTTCACTACTTTAGGCCGAGGGTGTGGGACTTGGAGCAACTTGTGCCTTGAAGTGGGGAGATTTAGGCATGTAAAAAGGAGCCAGGAACTAGGTGGGTGATAAGCATGCACCCACCTCTCCAGCGCTTCATGCCCCGCAATGCGCCACACCACGAATTGCCCCGGAGTCCCAGTGCACACCTACTGTTCTGGCCGGTGATCTCCCCCAGATGTGGCTTTCCACGGCAGTCTAATGGGAGAACCACCAAAGAGCAGGGGCCGAGGTTCTGGGTGGCTTGCTGGGGATGGAATCCACTGAATCCGCCACAGCTCGAGGAACACCGCAACAGTATCACCCGTTTGTTCACTCTCACTCTAGCTCTGCCCTTTGGCTCTGATCCAGCAATGCCAGCTTTAAAGAAAACAGCATGGTTGATTGTTGAAAATAGGAATGTTTAAGCCCTCTCTTTGCATTTCACTGAGAAAACATAAAGCAACTCTCCAGTGAATAAGTATGTTTTTCTTGCCAAATCCTACATTTACTTAAATTGAAACAGAATTTAAAATTTTGTGTCAGGGTCTTGGCAGCTGTTTTATCCTGAGCTGTTTGTAATAGTAATACTATTGGTATTTTTACTTTTTGAATGACCAGTATAAGTGCCAATGTCTTGCTGCTGTAAAGGAAAGGAAATAAAAGTGGGGATCAGTAGGAAGGAACATAGTAAAGTAAGAAGAAAGAAAGGTGGTAAGAAAGGGAAGGAAAGGCATATATTAGAAAAGGAGATAGAATTAAGGTTGGAAGGAAGGAGTGGAGGAGTGAAGCAGGGAGGGAAGGAGAGAAGAATGAGGTTGGTAGAAGGAAACAAAGATGGATACAATTGAGGACATATAGGAGGAAATCTACAGTGACTTCAAGTTGAACCACTATTTTTTTCTATCTTTCCTTTCTTCATTCTAGGACATGGTATATCTTTGGAAGGAATTGAAATTCAATGACAAAGAAAAAAACCTGCATGACTCAATGAGAAACACCTACAGGATGTTCCCACAGTTACAGCTGGAATGATTGGCCTTGATGGTCTGGCATCTCACACAAAAATTAGGAGATTCGTTACAGTCTTGAAATCCATCAACTGCAAGATTCAACCTGCACTTCAGAGATAAGGTCAAGCAAAGACTAACACTCATTCCATGGGCCTACCCTGCAGATCATGCCTTTGGAAAAGCTTGTACAATTCTCAGCTTGTAATATTTTTGTGTGAAATAAAGAAACAAAGGTCAAAGTTTTGCTTGAAATGTCTTGTATATTTGACTTATGTGTCTTGTCTCCTGCCTTGATCTCACTACGCGCCACCGTTGGGATGGCTGTAGCTCAATAGTTTTTTTGTGTAGCGGTGTAGAATCTTTGTCTGCTAAGTCACAAGTGAAAATCAGATGAGGTTTAAGTCAAACTAAAGGTGAGAGAAAGCACAACATTCTGCGAAATTAGATCATCGTAGCTTGGTGTCCTCAATCAAAACAACAGTCACTGTTCAGGCTCATCAAATTGGCATGGATAGGGTCGCATCATGATATGAAAGAGGTGTTCAAAACCGAAATCATCCTTTGCTTGTAACTACATCCACATGGTGTGTCCCGCAACAATCAAAAAAAGAAGTCCCACTACTACCGGCCTGCATCATGAATCTCACATTGCTAATGCATCTCTGCTTGAACTGCCATTTTAGGGACAGCTGCATGCCAGGATGTATGAAGATTATTGTACCTGCTTGGGCCTTATTTATGAAAAGTGAGATATCGCTGGGCAAAAACCAGTGATGCGTCACTTTTAATAGCGCCATGCTTACCGACACCATGGATGCCCCCTATTTACTATACGTTGCTCCATGGTGCAAGGATTTACAGATACATCAGGAATTCTGACGTATCTGGTGGTGCAAAAATGATGCAGTGCTGGAGTGTGTCGGAAAATTAACGCAATGCCAGCAATGTGGCAAAGCCCATGGGCGAGTCGCATGTCGAAGGACATACCTCAATCCTTACGTCGGCTTCAAGCAGGTGTAAGGATTTTGACTCAGTCAAGTCGTAGAAGTAGCATAGTGAAATCTCATAGATTTCACAGCGCCACTTCTACAAGGCTTTCTTACAGGGAAACACATTATAACTGACGCAGGTATAATGTAGCGCAGGCCTTTACCAAGTGACGCATCTACCTAGATGCGCCACTTTGTAAATAGGGTGCAGTGTGTCAAATTGATTATGCCACAGTAGTGTCACAAAAAAGTGAGGCAACGGCGCCGCAAGCCCTTCATAAAAAATGTATTAGATGATTTTGCACACATTTCGACAGATGTTTTAATCAGTGCAAGAGCTTCATTTAGATATGGCAAGTGCGAGCCTATGTTTTTGGTGATTTGGCACTTTTCACAGATAGCATTTTACTAGATGAGGTTGTGTTGTTAAATAAGAATGTTTATGAATAAAGGCTCCTTTTTAAGGAGAACATGTTTGCAATGCACTAAAATTAATCAGCTATACATAAGTGGCCTAAGTATAACTTGCACTGCTATGACGCACTACTTATGACCACACATATTACATCACTGGTGACATCTGAAATCTCTGGAAGTGCAAGATATACTCAAGGCAGTTAAGAATAACTGGCGAATTTCATTTTTTGTTGTTTTTTAAACATTAGTTTTTTTTATGATTAGAGGACCTATGTATAACGCCACTTAAAGCTTTGTTTTTTTAATGAATTTTGTTAAGGTTTTTTTTACTACCTTACTTACTTATAACTCCACTTTAACCTTTGTTTATTTCAGAATATTTTCTAAAACAAATAAAAGTTAATGTGTCGATATAGTTGGGTGAAAATGTCAATCATAACGTCACATTTCAATTCCAAACAAAAACATTGAAAACCACCAGTTAAAACAAACATTGACAAAACAAGTAGGTCTCACTCATAATTGAACTACAAACCAGGTCTAAGGCTTTGCCAGTGTTTGTTTGTGCTTGTTTTCTTTTTGCTGCAACTGCACTTCTTTGATATTCACTGCTAGAGGAACTGTATCTTGTTAATCTACAGATAGGACTGGAGAGGTACAAAACAGACCCCATAATTATTTTGATAAATGACTTTCTACTACAAAATCCGGTAAAGCTGAAACATTTTCGGAGCACAATCATTCTTCAAAGTAAAAAGAGCAAATTGTTATCGAATCTGAAATCAAAGAAGTAGAAATAGATCACCCTTTGTTCTACTAGCAAGACGAGCTTAAGGGATGGGGCTACATTTTTGTAACTGGTGAAAAGGTACAATTCAGCAATTTTCAGTGTTGTGTGTCTTCTATGGGTAATAGACGATGTGAACTTCTTCAGTGTTTGATGCTGTAGATAAATGCATCCTACAGCACATCCCTGGAAGCGAATTAGTGTAAAGAATGGATCTTTGTTCTCAACAACAATATGCCAATATGGTGACCTCAATCCCTGGGTCATATTTCAGATAGCCCAGTCCAGTGAAAATCCTTCTCACTGCGCAGGGATTGTCTCCAGAGGAGGCAACAAAGACTAGTTTGAAGCCTGTAACAGAACAGAAACTAAGCAGAACAAAACCTGCCTGCACTGGCCATAAGAGCTGCACATCGTCATCGCTGTTGGTGGTCACGGAGTACCTCAGTTTCATCAGTAGCCGTGACTGCTAACCAGAGCGTTTCGGCTTTGTCACATGCTACAGTTATGTCGAAGCATGTCTCAATGGAATACTGGTGTGCTCTCCATGTTGAAGAAAGCAGTGGGAATTATCATTTCTAGACGGGGGAAGTAGTGTTATAGCTAGTTCCAGTGACAAACCGTTGAAGAACACAATCAATATGCACAGCCCTGCAGACTCATTCTAGCAAAGACTGCAGCCATCTTGAAATTATTTACATAGCCCTGTTGGAAAGGGGGTTAGTAGAGGTAAATATTATTCTACCAGTAGCAATAAGGGCACCAACACAGTCTAGGGCTCAGAATAGGTCAAAGAAAATTATTCCCATGATCAACCCTTGGTGGCAAGCAGGCAGGCTTAACTTAAAACACCAATTCGGTAAACAATTAAGACCCAAGACACAATAAAAATCCAACACCAATTTATAAAATAAACATTTTCATCTTTACAATGAGACCAAAACGAAAAACAACCAATTTAGAAAACTGTAGATATGCTTTTTTAAATATTTAGCACTACATAGCAACGTATAGCACCTATTCGGACATCTGGTAGTGCTAGACCAGGACAAAATCAAAGTTTCAGGCCAACCACGATGGAGTCCTGCACCGCTACCCCTCGGGGTAGGCCTCGGTCAAAGTTTTACCTTCAGACTTAGAAACTTTTCGGGAGTTTTTTCTGCTGGTGTCCCTCGATGCTCTTCACCAGTACGGGTTCGGTGAGGGTTTGCCGGCTTGCTTTCCAGGGAGCTCCTGCTTAAATTCTGGAAGTACGACCTCTGGAGATTTTCAGTGAGACGAACCAGCAGGGCCGGCCGGCTCGCGGTTGAAGGTTGCCGGCTTGGTTGTCGCCGATGAGTTGGTCCCTCACTGGATACAAATTTCTCTAAATTTCTGGACCTTCTTCCTGAAGTTCCTCAGGGAGTCCCACAGGGTCCAAGATGCAATCCAAGGGCCTGAAATCTCTAAGCTGGTCCTTGAAAGTTTGGGACTTCAGTTTCTACAATTCCACTTGGACAAAACCTTACACATCCACTGGGCGCACTCCAGGCTGAGAATTCTTGATGGTGATGGTCCAGGTGAGCTCTATTAACCTGTAGCTTGCAGGACGTTCACACTTTATTCCTCTTTTTGCAAGTTAGGTCCTCAGGGCTGTAGTTCCAGAATGTGCATTAAGTGCAGTCAGTTAGAGTACAGGGCCTGGTTGATGCAAATTAAACTTCCAGCAAGGGCCCTTCTTCTTCTCTTAGTTTCAAGGAGCAGATCTGAGAGGCTTTGCCTCTCTTGGGGGCATATCATCAAGGAGGTGATATAAAATTATCACTGCTTTTGTGTCCGTTTTCAGCCGAAAGGCGGCGATAATTTTATTGCCTAATCAGCAAGGTCACGCGTGAATCCTTGCATTATCGCCCTTTCCCCCAACGCCCATCTTTGCATCTTTAATGAGATGCAAAGTGGGCGTTCCTGCCCTGACATAACTGGAGAAATGTCGCTAAGCGACATTTCTCCAATTATCAATGGGCACGCTAACCTGCAGAGCGACAAGCAAAGTAGCGATAACCTCTGTTATCTCTGCTTTCCTTACGCCTGCTTCAAAACTGACTTAGCCATGATATCTTATGTACGGTGGATATCATTGCTAAATCTGCCCTGCCCTATCAACAAGCTATCGCCAAACATTGTGAGATTAGCGCTGGATTTCCAGCGATAATCTCACATTTGGCAGTTAGCGCTTGGAATTTTATCGCTTTTGAGATAAGCGTTGCTAATAGCATGCTATCTCAGCGATTAAATTCCACGTTACCCGGCGATAATTATCGTAGCGCTAAGTGCGCTTAGCGATAATTATCACCGGTCCTTGATGATATGCCCCTTAGATACTTATTCAGTGTTCTGTATGTTCAAGCAGGAGGGCACTTCTTTCCAAGGCAACACCACAGAGCATGCCCTCTTCCTCCAAAGTGTAGCACAATGGTCTCACAGAAAGCACTATACCTCCAATATTCAATATGGCTGAAATCTCAGCAGGGCCGGACTGGCCGTAGCGGGCACCGGGCAATCCCCAGGTGCGCCGCATGGGTGGGGGCCTGTTTTTGTTTTTGTTACAGGGCCGTTTTTGCAGCATAGCTGCAAAATCGCCCCTGTGACAAAATCGGACGAAAACCGGCGGGGGGGTGGGGGGGGGAGGAGGGCGGCCGAGCACTTTCCCAGGGCCGGTTTTGGTTCCCAGTCTGGCCCTGAATCTCAGTAGAGGAGCAAGAACTAGTTGAACCAACCTTACATATGGCTCACTTCCATAACTCTCCTTCCCCTGACATCTGCAAATTTCTTCCTTAAGGCTGCCATCTGGCTGGGTTTAGAGGGGATGGGGGTTGATGGCCCTTTTTTTTTTCTCTGTCTGTCCCCTTCTTTCTTTGAAGCTGATGTTTTATGACACCTCGCCCCTCCTCTGGCATTCCTGTGTAGCAGAACCCTCTCCTACCATATAGCCTCTCTTCCCTGGTGCCACTTATCACTTGATAAAAGCAGCCTGGCTGATCCTCTTAACTCTGATCGCGGACCACAGGAAAGATGAATTTTGACTTACAGACAGGAAAGTCTTATCACTTTTTTTCTGTATATTTCAGGATAAATTCAACAATAGCATATTGTTGAATTTATCAATATCATTCTCTTAAGTCTTTGAATGATATTTTCCGATAATCCCTAGCTATAGTTATGAGTTAAAAAACTATTGCAATGTTAACCTATGTGGCTGAGGCTCTACAATGGGGAAAATGAAATGTCCACTTTCTCCAACACCAGGGTCTAAATAACATATTTTATAAGGAACCTCTTTATAAGTGCCTGACCTCCACCCCTGGGACACCTAGGGGAGACCCTGGGGTGCCTAACATGCCAAAATATTGAAGTTTATCACTTTTTAAGTGTCTCTGCCACCAAAGTCGAGTTTGTGAACAATGTACATTAAAAATCAGTGCTGCAACACAGTGCTGCTTTGAAACTGACATCAGGCTAGCAGCAGTGCACACATGCAAGTGCAGAATGGGCTGCTGCCCTCGAAACTGCCATGCCCTAGGGACTTAGTTTTAACCCCCTTGTCCTATTATGTATTAGGGACTTATAGGGTAGGTCATGCCAATGATAGGGGTACCCCACCACATAGTATACCCTTATATGTGAGTGTGTTTTCACAGTAGCAGTTGGTGTTTTCAACATAGCACTGGCACTGGGCGTGCCTATCCGAGCCCACGGCACACTCAAAGTCGGTAAAACCAGCATCCAGGGGTCTCAAATGGGGCATAAAATGGGGGAACACTGCATATAGGTCCTCATTTCCAACACACCGTTATCATAGAGAGAGTAGATTTTGGAAGGTTGGCCTTAGATTTCTGGTCATGTCACATGGCACTAATTAGCAACTCTGCAAACTAATTACATTTTTATCCATGAAGATTCTCGTATAAGCGGCATAGGATTATATTCAACATATGTGCTCTTAGGAGCCTGAAAATCAATTTGACATGTAGCCCTCATTAAAAGCAACTGCAGTAGACAAAGTAGAAGGAAACACTCAGAGCACAAGAAATATAAGAAATAGATAGAATTTCATCAAGAAGGCAATGGTAGGAGAACATTATATGAGCACCTGCCAGACCAATGAGTACTTGGAATCACATAGAACTCTTTGCATGCAAACCATACTTGAAGTCCTCTGAGAATGGTAGAAGGGGTTGCATACAAATGAATGGTAGCACCATGGTCATTCCATAAAGTAATGGACTCGCTAGATATATCGTTAGTTATTTGGAGCTGAGTTCCTTCTATTGGTAGGTGCGCATAAGTCCATACCACCTCAACAAATCTCCAAAAGTAAACATGATAATCTAGCACTGGTGTGCAGCCTAGATTTCTGTCTAGAATTGCCTTGCTCTTGCACACCTGCAAGGATGGTTGTGAGAGGAGCATCGCAGCCACTGGAGACATTAAACATATAGGGAGAATGCTAGAAATGTCACAGTTTCACCGAGTGCATTTTTTAAGGAAGGGACATAAACCAATGGACTGACATTTTGTCAGTTCTGCTGGATATTTCTAACTTGTTGTTATCCCTCTGTTAAAGGTTGTTGTATAAAGATTGAATGAGTTACAAATGCAGTGAAGGCCCTTATTACCTGCTTTTGAGTAGTTCTTTTCTTTATCTTCTTAAAAACATTTTGTTTCAGGTAATAAGAAGTCTATGAGAACCCATACTCCAATCACTAGCAGGTGATGGCCTAGAAGATATGTAAGGATTTTTGGAGCCTGGGAACAAGAGGGTCATATCCATGAAACTGAACTAGTCCATTGGTGAATAGACCATTTTTCTCACCTCTGCCTCCACCTTAAAGATATTTATTTTCTTGTTTTTTTAATTGTATAGCCCCTTAACATTTTGCTCCCAAGAACCTAAACAAGCTGTATCACTTGACTTATAATGAGCGGCTTTCGTTTAATCAGCAAGGTACACCTTTCCTAAAAAAGACTGTGATTGTGCCCATTTGCACAAAGGGTAAAATGTACAACGTTGCCACATATTAGTCAACTTTATAGTGGTATTGAAAGCTACTTTGGGAAGGATGTATGACGTTACAACGCATGCTGTTACAACGCATGCTGTTACAACGAAAGTTTTACAACGCGAGTGCATTGACAACGCAGGACATTACAACGCAAGTCTTTACATCGACTTGCACTAGATGGCGTGCTAACATTAAAAAAGTGTAATTTACTATTCCAACTCCAGTCCACGTAACAGTAGGGAAGGTGTTGGGATAGTAAACTACACTATTTTTAATGTTAGCACGCCATCTAGTGCAAGTCGATGTAAAGACTTGCGTTGTAATGTCCTGCGTTGTCAATGCACTCGCGTTGTAACAGTTTCGTTGTAATGGTAGTGCGTTGTAAAACTTGCGTTGTAAAAGTTGTTCCCCCTTTGGGAACACCTCCAAAGCTGAAATAAGCTGCCATCTCCCACTTCTAAGCTTAGATCAAGCTAAAAAAAGGCCAGTCTTTAAAATCATTCTGCTTCAAGTACCAAAAGGACCCTGCAGTCACTCTGCTCCTTCAGACAAAGACTGACATTGTCAGCAGATCAAAGATTTGAATAATATTAAGCAGGGCGTCGCAGACATTGGCTCACATACAGTGAGCATCGGTTGCCTAATCTGTGGCAATAAGGGTAGCTCACTGAGTGCATTAGAGAGATTTAACATGGATCTACTAGAATTTAAGGAAACCATGTCTCATTGTTGTTTTTTGGGATGACCTGGCATACACCACTGCAATTGAATTTAATATGAATCTCCCCTTTCAGATTTTTCTGTGATTTACTTATCTGTCTTGTGCTCAAGGTTCTTGTTAAACCTAACAGCCTTAGGGTAGTCCTCCCACAGTCTTTTTACCTTCCTTCTCCATTTTTGCTGATCTCCTTTTGTTGGCCTTGGGATTCTGCATACTTTACTACTGTTGACTAGTGCGAAAGTGCATGTGCTCACTCGTCAAAACATGCTAACATTGGCTTATACCCCAACTGGCATATTTTGTTTTCTTGTAAGTCCCTAATAAAGTGGTCCTACATGTACCCAGTGCCTGTAAATTAAATGCTACCAGTGGGCCTGCAGCATTTATTGTGCCAATAACTTGAGTAGCCTTTTTAAACATGTCTCGCGCGCAGTTTTAAACTACCATTTCAACCTGGTAAAATATATTTCTTGCCAGGCCAAGTGCACTGTATTAAGAAGTTGGACATGCACTTTTACATTTCACATGTCCTGGTTGTGAAAAATGACTATATTCGTTTTTCACTACTTTCACACTGTTCTTTAGGATAATACTGGGTTACTTATTCCATTTAGTAAGGGATACCTTTTGATTGGGGTTAGGTAGGAATGTCGAGTTTTGTCTCTTAACAATTGTAATTTAAAATCCTCTTTATTGGTAAAGTCAGATTTTAAGTTACAATTCTGAAAATGCCACATTTAGAAAGTTAGCATTTTCTTGTCCTAACCATTTGGTGTCTGCAGCCTGTATCCTGGGTCACATGACCCACATAGCTGCCAGTTGATCTTGGTGTATTCCTCTCAGATAGTGATACAAAAAGGGACTAGGCACTTGCACTTCAAAGGGGGAGCCTCAGCACACTCACAAATGGTTTCTCACTAGTATACTGTGACCCCAGGCAATCTCTCCACTTTGAAAGCTAGCACAAGGTATGAATATTGGTCCCTCAGACCTACTCTTCAGGTCACTTCTGGACCTGTTTAAGACTCAGAGGAAGGACTGCACTGCTGCCCTGTTACCCTTCTGCCCTGCTGCAAGAAGAACTGCCTTGCTCCCTGTGGAATGAAGACTAGACCTGTTCTTTGAACCCAGAACAACCAGAGTGACTCCAAGGGCCAACTGACTGGCCTCCTATTCTGATCTACAGGGACACAACAAGCTCCAGAGACCTGTCCTGCACTGCCCTGACTCCACTGGACCTGCCTGTGCCTTGCTGCTGGCCTCTGCTGGAGTGCCTGTCAGGTCCTGGGCCCTTGGTTGGCATCAGAGCGTACTCTTCTTAGCCCAACTGCTGGTTTCCTCAGAACCAATGCAGCGCAACACAACTGGGTGCAAGAAATCGCATCGCAGCCCTTGCAGCTCCTAATCAGGACCGACACAGCCCTATGCAACTGGACACAGGACCTCGTAACGCAGCCCTCGCAGCTCCTTTGGAATTGACGCAGTGAGATGCAACATCTCACATAAAAGAAATATGGTACTATACTCAGCATTACTAACCTGGTTCTCCATGGCTGTTGGCCTGAACTTGTGACTTTGTCTCAGTCCAGCGTGAATAGATAAATGCAGTTGGTGCTTGGGCGTTTTGGCACAATCTTCAATAAAATCTTTAAACTAGCATAACTCCGGTTCTACTGATTGAATTATTGTTGTTTTGGAGCCAAATAATGTATTAGGTCCTACTCTATTTGTCTAAACTGTTGTAGAAGTTTTCATGTGTTGTGTTTTTTTACTTTATTATTGTCTGAGTGCTGCATAAATACACATTCCCTCTAAGTTAAGCCAAGCTGCTTTTGTGCCAAGCTATCAGAGGCTTAAGCACAGGTTAATTAAGTGACTTTTAGTAGTTTAAATAACAAGGACTGTGGTTGGTGCTTGAGAAGGGTCTTCACCCTACTCAACCAAATACCCAATTTCTCACACTCTTCTTAATCTCAATTGCTGCATGATATTTCCTAAGGGCCTCTCTGTGCCTATGTTTTTCCTCTATGAAATAATACCTCCTCCAATGCCTCTCGAGTTTCTTACATTTCCTTTTCCCCTCCCCTAAAGCTGCAGATAGAATCAAGGTGAAAAAGGTCTACATCTCTTATTAGCAGGTGTTTTAGTGGGGCCACCTTGTTAGCCATGCAACGTAACTATTTATTTGTGGCTTCGACGGAGCACAGGGACCGAATTGTCCAGTAAGTGCCCCATCTCAGCGACCTTGCTTTCTTCCACACACAATAACAAAATTATTTTGCCAGGGCCTCTCTCCCCTTCTGGATATTATCCCAACCGAATGAGAAAGGGACTATGAAGTGGTTAGACCAGGTGATGGCAATAGAAACCTTGACTATTAAAGTGCTGTTAGAAAAACTAAAGTCAATGATATGGCCTGCTTGGTGAGTTGGGGAGATGACAACTTGGAGCAAGATAAATGAGGTCAACTTCTCCAAAAGAGCACATGCTTGAGGATCAGATTAATTATCAATATGAAGATTAGAGTCTCCTAAAAGTGTCAAATTGAAAAACTGAAGGGGAAACTGGGCTATGAAAAATGAAAGCCAATATCACAGATAACTGTAAGGAAATATCATTACAGAACCCCATTGCTCAAGCTCCTTTGAGTTCAGATAATACAAAAGTTGAGCCCCTAAAACAATTCTTGAAAGCACTTGCCACTCCCCCACCTCAACTTTCTGGTCTGCCACCATGCAAACATGAATAAGCCTCAGGTAGATAACCTCCTACCACCACCCTTCTCTGTAAACACTACACCGGCTACTCTTGGTGATTTCTCATTGGTTCTGTTTCAGTTCCTTTCTACCTTTGTTTTCTCTGTCATATCAAACTCCCAGTACAGTTTACATCATAGCAATGAGTTCTCATTGTGTCTCTCCCACCCTTACTTCTTTGCGCAACAACTCTGTCTGCTCAACACGAGTTCCTTCCTATCGGACAGGAATATCAATAGTACCTCAACATAGAAGCCTTCCTTGACCCTAAACATTTGGAGAGAGATCATCCTAGCACAATACTCCTTCTATGCAAACGTTTGGACAAAAAGGTGGACCAACAACGTTATGCCTTCACAAAAATACATGACCATTTGTACAACAGCCAAGATTGGTTTCATTCTCTATAAGGTCACGGAAATAGCCCTGCCAAATAGAACATAACTAATTCATCTCATTCCCCATTATTTCGCATATATAATGTTCTGTTCATCTATATGCTTCAGGGTTCCTCCCTATTCTCAAACTTTCTAATCTTTACCTTACTTAGCTTTGATTCTCTCCTTCATGTATTTGGTTTTTCTATTGTGTCCTATACCAATGGTATTAAGTCCATTATTTTAATAACAGCAATCTCTCTTGAGAAAGGCAATTTCTTGGCAGTGTCATTGTAGGTGGGAGCTAATTGACGAAATGGCAACAAAACCGTAGCTCTAATCTGTGCAAGTTTCTCTTTTCTGTGGTCTTCCATTGGTGGCCCGCTAAACTTGGCTCTCTCCCTGTTGCTTCTAAACCTGTTATAAATTGTACTCATTTTTTCCTCAAGACCTTATTTTCTGGGTCTTTTCGCCCTGCTTCTGTGGTGCAGGCCACTGCTCTTTCCTGGTTTGGATTACAAGTATTGGTACATCTTCTTCGTCCTCACTCAGAGGCATATTGATAAATGTAAACTTAAATGTAAGTAAATCTACATGTGTATGTTTACCATTACGTTTTTGAGTAACTTTAATACTTTACAAGTGTAAAATTACTCAAAAGTGTAGTTTTACATATCACCATCACCGAAAATAGGCAGTTAAGCCAGATTTAGAAGTGCAAAGTTACTACTTCCAAAAAGGAGCTGTAGTAAATCCAGCACCACATGTGGCCAACCAGGGATACTGCAACACCCTCCTATATAATATAATGGATACAGGGACTTAAAATATAAACCCAAAGAAAAATATGGTTAAACTAACATAAAATATTTTAACGGTGGTCGCCACAGCATAGTTATAGTTACGACCTTAGGAAGAGAGTTTTTAGGTTTGTTAGTAACTTTTGTACCATTTAACTAATCTTCACAAAACTTTCCCAAACAAATTCATCCACCTCAGCTCATCTCTGTAGAGTGTCATGGTAACCTGCCAAGGAGTGGTCGAGAAAAATGGGGGTCACAAAAATAATTTTCCATAGAAAACTTGAATAGTGGTATCGCAAAAACAGCTGAACAGAATTAAACAAATTTGACAGAAAGCTAAACCTCGGCCCAGAAAGCGAGCTTTATGTGATATGGTGCAAATCTGTTCAGTAGTTTTTGAGAAATGAATGTTAAAAAACGTTGTCTCAAATGATAGAGTGATCAGGATTGGCAGAGAGGGTTTTTTTTCATGTCACGTATCTCACTCCTGCTAGAGAGAAAGGCTCCGGCTGGAGTGAAAGGCTCCAACAACCACCTATGGTGGCCGACACCCTGTTTGGCTGGCTGAACATGAAGACAAATGTGGAGACTGCCATTTCAGGACATGGAGCCTTGAAATTAGAAAAAAATATGGTTTAAACGGTTTAGTGACTGTGTGGGACAAGGGCCAGGTGTGGTGGGTGGTTGGATGCAGGACCTGGCTGAAGCCTACATCCTGCAATCAGCTGTACACCAAGCATGGGCTGAGGCCGTGCACGGCAGAGGGTAGGCCTTAGGTATGGTAATAGAATATTACTCATTTTTTAAAAGCTTAGAAATACACTGAAAAAAATAAAGGTTAAAGTAATATCATAGTAAGGTATAGTAAAAATATTTCACTTTGTACTAAAAAAAGTCAGAAATTCATTGAGAAAAACAAACGGCCCCATTTATGAGGTTTTACCGGAAGGCAGCGCCGCAGGCCTTCCTGCGACGCTGCCCTATCAGATATGGAGCATTCCTGTCCTTTTCCCCTGCGCCGGCGCACAATGGGCTGCTGTGCGCCAACGCAGGCCCCTTTGCACCATGGTGCAAGGGGGCCTGCGTTTACGATTACAATTTCTCGTAGATCTGGGGCAGTGTCATAAAACCATGGATGTTGCTGGGAACACCCCCAGCAACACCCATTGCACACCCCTTTAACGCAGAAAACTGCGTTAAAGGGAGCCATATTTAAGAGGCAGCATTAAGCCAAAAAAGTGGCATATTGCTGTCACGTAAATATGGAGCAGGCTCCTGCGCCACGGAACATCACAAAAAGTGACGCTCCAGTGGCGCAATGGACCTAAAAAATGAGGCCCAAATGTTTAAGTTCGGCTATAGTTAGGTGAGAATGGCAGTTTAGCGTAATGTTTTGAACTTAAAAAAGCACTGAAAGCCAACAGTTGTAGTTACTTCAAGAAACTATAACTCGTGCCCTTGCCATGCACTGCTTATGACAAAACATATTACAACACTTATGACATGGCTGTGACATCATTGATAGCATTACTGATGACAACTGAACTGACATCATTGACGACAACACTGTGCATGGCGGGGACTTGAGTAATCGTTACTTGAGATAACTATACCTATCCACTGCAACAGCTCTGCTCACTGCTTTACAAATGCAGCCACCATACCAGCTGCCATTCTGAAGGAGTCAGTCTTCTTTTTTTAACAGAGCACAAAGAGATAGCTATTAATTTGTGGTGGGCATGGTGGACTCTAATGTCTTCAGCATTGCAAATAATGTTAATGATACATTTATGGGAATCGTCTTTTTAGTTCTGCGCTGCTGCACTTAGAGGGCAGAGGACCACTGAAAGTTCACAGGTGGCACTAGTGCCTGGTTGACTGATGCCCAGTCACGCCTCCCAGCGATGGCGGTGTCAATGGGTTCTTCTACTAGAACCTGGAGGTCTGGTGGGAGGCCACAGAGGACTCCATCATTTATTCGAGGATGGGAGCGGTGAACTACCACTGCGGCGACAGGGCTTGCGGGGATCCTGTTTCTCGGCTGACACATGGGTGTCAGGGGAGGTGGAGGGGTGGCTGGATAGAATGGAATAGGGGCTGTTTCTAAAGGGAGGCTGCAAAGTTTTAAGATGCCCAAAGGTCCTTGCAACCTCCATGCCAGTGTGTTTGTGCCACCCTACAGTTGACGCGGACAGACACCACAGGGACAAGTGGTGCCATGGCTAATGAGTTATATTTTTTGAAACACTGCATTGCCATTATTTTTTAATATTGGACAGACTTTTCAAATAGGACCTTTAGATGATATGTAGTATACATCACTGCAGAAGGACTTCGGAGCATTGCATCTAACTAGTGGAACTCCTTGGTACCTCGTTTATCGTTCTATTAAGGATAAAAGGCTGAACCAACAGTGTCAGATTTCACCCATATGACAGGCAAGTTAGCCACTGACATGTGTAGCTGCCAATGTGGAGTATCTTAGCTGGGTATGTACACAGCATTATTCTTCTCACGTGACGTATTCTCACATTGTACCTAACCTTATATTACACCAGTGCTCAATTTGAGCCAGTGGTTTCAGGTGTTCTGGACCGCCACTTAATTACACTTGCGACAGTCTGCCAGATGGTGGCGTTGTCTGTCTAATTTATGGATGAGCACAACAACAGGTGTTTATTAAATGAAATTCTGGTAAGCCAATCCATACTTATAGCTTTGGGGGCCTGCTATAGTCTGAATTGTCATACTGAGGGAGTGTGATATCGTCATTGGCAGCACTGGCAGGAGAAATGGGTGGTGCAAGCTGCAGTGATCGCTTGGCACGTATTTTGTTTCACAAATCATGCACCGTATTGCTCCTTCAGAAAACCGAGGTACTCACTTACTTTTACCCTACATGTTTTTCTTCTGAGTGTTTAGAGAGTATGCCCGGAAGTGGCACTTTTTTTTTTGCTCTTAGAAATGGTTATTGTATTTCTTCTATTACACACCTTGTTCGTACTGTAAAACGCTGTTTATAAAAAAGAAAAAAGAAACTTAAATCAAAAACGGGTGATTTTATCCTCAACGGGGAAAGTAAAAACTGCACTAATTGGCATGCAAAGCATCCCTTGGAAACGGAAGAAGAAATACAGAAGCGAAAAAAAATCGCAGGCAAATAAATGTTAGTTGAAATAATTAACGTCAATACTTCAGTTGGAAAGGAAGCCTGCAGGGCTACTTCACCATAAGAAGCTGTCTCTCAGCTTGATTGTGTTAGAGAGCTTTTAAATATCTTCCTTGCATTCCTTGGGAAAAGTTCATCATTCTTCGAGAGAGGGGCTGGAGAGCTTCCATTGACAACAATCCATTATACAGGCCACCCCTCTCATAATCTTTTAGCAGCATAGACATGGCCACCCACAGTAACCCAGGTACTTCACTATGACTTGAAATGGAAGTCCAACGCATTTTCCTACACTCTTTGCAGTTCAGCATGGTTTCTCGCGCATCTATAACAGGTTGTCTGCATTTTATCATCCTATACATTTTTGTTCCTTTGAATTTGTTATGAATTTCTGCAAACCACTTCCTACTAGTCACAAACGGCATGACTCGCGTGAGGGGGGGGGGGGGGGGGCAAAAGGAGTAGCGTTGTGATTGGTTGGGACGCCTACCACACAGGCGTCAATGTGGAGGCCATTTTCTCCATGTAGGTTGATGGAGAAAATGCAGAGTGCACATCACTGGTTTGGTCGGCCCTTGGGCCGACTAAACAGTCAGTGGGTGGGCAAGCCACTCCTCCCCTGCACTCAAAAAGGACCGCCAACCCCCCCGCCCCTAACCAAACCCTTCTGCTATCCTCATACCATTTTATGTTTCTGCTTCTCGCACTGCGAGAAAGCACTGGGGCATCGCTCTTCTGCTCACATGGAGGAGTGCCCCTGCTTCCTACCCAAGGGTGATTGACCTGTAAGCTGGCTTCTGCAAAGCTGGTGGTGCGGGCTATATTATGGTGCTGTTTTCCCATAGTTTAGAACATGTATGCCCTTATTACAAGCGCCAGTGGCGTAAGGAAACACGAGGGAGCCCTCTGCAAAGTACATCGAAGATCACCCCCAAGAGCCAGTGAGGAGCTTACAGACGAGGGTCCTACGCCTGTCCACAGTGCCGGAGAGGGCCCCCTGGAGCTCAGGGCTCCTCGGTGCAGGACTGCGGGGGCCAATTTAAGCCACTGACGAGCGGCCAGTTAATTGCGAAGTGTCTGATAACTGCTGTTATGGCACATATCACAATTATGGGGCAGATTTATGACGACTGGCGCATCCCTGCATATCAGCAGGGATGCGCCAGTTATTATGCGCCACTGCTGCGCCACCATGGATGCGCCGCATTTATAATGCGGCGCTCCATGGGGCAAAAACGGCACAGATGCGTGACGCATCTGTGCCGAAAAGTGGCGCATTGCTGGAGTTGCGTCGCAAGCGCGATGCAGCTTCAGCAATGATCTGAGGTGCCCTATCTTTACAATGCTGCGTCAATCCTTACGCCTGCTTCAAGCAGGCGCAGGGTTTTGACGCAGCATGGGCCTAAAAGTGACTGAGTGAAATCTTGTAGATTTCACTCAGCCACTTTTAGGAGGCGTTCCTGCGCCGGAACGCCCCCACCTGCCCTGGAACGCCTACATGTGGCGCAGGGCTTTACAACGTGACGCATCTCCCAGATGCGTCACGTTGTAAATACCCCGCACCATGGCGCAGGATTTGCGCCGCTGATGCGTCACAAAAGTGACGCAACGGCGGCGCAAAAGTGGCGCAAGTGCAACATAAATCTGCCCCTATGAGTTTTGTGATAAATATCGCCTGGTTTTTACCGGAACAGGCAGATATGTATTTTGGTAAAGCAACAAAATCTGCATTTAATTCACCCAATGCTTAATTGGGTATAATTTACCGGACCAGATGAATCCGACTCAGTGGAGTTGGATTTTATCAGATGCAATCAAGTCGGTCAGTGCTCCCACACCCAAAGTCACCGGGCGCACCAGCTAAAAGAACCTATGGATCCACTATTTTCCATATATTCAAAATAGTGCCAAATGTCCATTTTGAAGTCCCTGGATTTGGGACTATGCATGCAGTAAAGAATCTGCTGACCCCGTGTCCACATGAAGTTCACCATTCTGGGGACTTTTACTGGTAGTGCTCAGATTCAAGAATGTATTTCATGGACAAAATCGTTAATTACGTCCCCAAACTTGGCTCCCTTTGATTCCTGGCATCTCGTAAATAGGTCTTCTGTGGCGTGTGCTAAACTGTAGTGTAATCACCAGGATGGTGGACTATTTTTTCAAAGGCTAGCAGCGCCGCAGGTCGAAGTATGTGTGGCTCACTGGGCGATGCACACACTGGGCTGTGTGCTACATTTCAGTAATACAGCAAGTTAGTGTTGTATATTGTGTGAAATATTGCACTAGGATGGTAAATTGTTTAGTATGGGTGAAGGCACAACAAATACAATTATATATGGTGCCCTCAATGTTGGAAGTGTAATGACGTCTCTTAAACTCTAATGTCAAGGGAGGCAGCACCATAGTCTGACTTCAGTAGGTTGCATTCTACACTTGCTGGCACATTCTGGCTGGGAGCTAAACTGCGTTATCGGTGCAATTTTGTTGGATCATGTATTAGGTGGTAACTGCCCCACAACTGCTGAGATGCTTAGCGCTGGTAATCCGTTTGTTGGCACTTCCCAGCTGTCAATGGCCCAAAGCCTCTGGTGCAAATACGTTTCTTGCACTCGCACTGACTTGCATGCTCTTTGGTATCCCTCCCTCCAGGGTGTGCCATCTGTCAAAGGGACGAAGACTCTGGTGCAAATTAAATTCCTGCATGCGCACTGACCTGCATGCTCTTTGGGCCCCCTCCTTCCAGAGTTTCCCATCTGCCAATGGCCTAAAGCCTGTAGTGCAACTGCAAATCATTCACACACAATAATCTACATGCTCCTTGGTATCCCTCCCTCCAGGGAGTTTCATCTGTCAGTGATCCAAAGCATCTTTGTGCAAATGCTATTCATGCGCGCGCACTGACCTGCATGCTCTTTGGCCCCTCTCCTTCCATGCATCCCATCTGTTAATGGCCTGAAGCCTCTACTGCACGTGCATTTCATGCGCACTTACTGACCTGCATGACTTTGGTCCCCCTCCTTCCAGCGCGTCCCATCTATCAATACCCGAACCCTCTAGTGCACATGTGTTTCATGCATATGCACTAACCTTTATGACTTTGGTCCCTCTCCTTAGAGTGTTCCATCTGTCAGTGGCCCGAAGCCTCTAGTGCACATGTGTTTCATGCACATGCACTGACCTGCATGGCTTTGGTCCCCCTCCTTCCAGAGCGTCCCATCTGTCGGTGCCCGAACCCTCTAGTGCACATGTGTTTCATGCACATGCACTGACCTGCATGACTTTGGTCCCTCTCCTTTTAGAGTGTGCCATCTGTCACTGGCCCGAAGCCTCTAGTGTACATGTGTTTCATGCACATGCACTGAACTGCATGACTTTGGTCCCCCTCCTACCAGAGTGTCCCATCTGTCAGTGGCCCGAAGTCTCTAGCGTACATGCATTTCATGCACATGCACTGAACTGCATGACTTTGGTCCCCCTCCTACCAGAGTGTCCCATCTGTCAGTGGCCCGAAGCCTCTAGTGCACATGCGTTTCATGCACATGCACTGACCTGCATGGCTTTGGTCCCCCTCCTTCCAGAGCGTCCCATCTGTCAGTGCCCGAACCCTCTAGTGCACATGTGTTTCATGCACATGCACTGACCTGCATGACTTTGGTCCCTCTCCTTTTAGAGTGTGCCATCTGTCACTGGCCCGACGCCTCTAGTGTACATGCATTTCATGCACATGCACTGAACTGCATGACTTTGGTCCCCCTCCTACCAGAGTGTCCCATCTGTCAGTGGCCCGAAGTCTCTAGCGTACATGCATTTCATGCACATGCACTGACCTGCATGGCTTTGGTCCTTCTCCTTCCGGAGTATCTCATCTATGGTTCACTGATAGAATATCAATGGTAAAAACATCAATGGTAAAAATATCGAAAAACAAATATGGATTGTAAAAATATCGACTCCCTACCCTTAAACAGATAAGTACAAAAATATCGAATCAAAATTACATTTACATTAAAATAATTTAGGAACCATTATCTTTAGTTAACTTTTAAACTTTTACATTATTTCAAATAATATATATACATATATCAATAATTTAAAATATAAAAAACATTCTATAATTAATTAAAACATTAATATATTAAATCAAAATTAAAATGTACATTTTGAAATACCATAAATACAACAATAGGGAAAATGTTGGATAGCAAAATAATTACATTTACTATTTCAACTGCAATGAGTGCAACAGTAGGGAAAATGTTGCATAGCGGAGGAGTAAAACTCACTATTTCCACTGCAACAGTAGGGAAAGTGTAGGATAGCGGTGGGGAAAAATTACTATTCCCACTCAAGTAAGTGCAACAGTTGGGAAATTGTTAGATAGCAAAGGGGTAACAATTACTATTCCCACTCCAGTGATTGCAACATTAAGAAAGTGCTGGATAGCAGAGGGCTAAAAACTATTATTCCCACTACAAAGAGTGCAACTGTAGAGAAAGTGTTAGATAGCGGAGGGGTCAAAATTACTGTTCCCACTCCAGTGATTGCAACAGTAAACAAAGTGCTGGATAGCGGAGGGGTAAAAATTACTATTCCCACTCCAGTGAGTGCAACAGGGAAAGTGCTGGATAGCGGAAGGGTACAAATTACTATTCCCACTCCAGTGAGTGCAACAGTAGGGAAAGTACTGGATAGCGGAGGGGTAAAGATTACTACTCCCACTCCAATGAGTGCAACAGTAGGCAAAGATTTGGATAGCGGAGCAGTAAAAATTACTATTTCCACTCCAGTGAGTGCAACAGTAGGGTAAGTATTGGATAGCGGAGGGGTAAATTTGCTATACCCACTCCAGTGAGTGCAACAGTACAGAAAGTGTTGCATAGTAGAGAAACTAAAAATGACTAATAATATTTATAATATTTAAACAATTAAAAAATAAATAATAATCTGAAAAATAAATAAACAATATTTTGAAAATATACAATTAAATATATATATGTATTGTATTAAATATTATCTACTTTCTTAAGCGTTTTTATAATGACACTAAGGCACAAGTGTGTTTTGGTTTGGGTGGTGAGCGTACGGCTTCAATCCCAATAAGGAGGGGGATTAGGCAAGGCTGTGTCCTGGTCCCCTTCCTTTTTAATCTTTATATTAATGGGCTGGGTCGGGCCTGCCTTAAAGATGGACGAGATTTTTCTCAAATAGCTGGACGCCCAATACCTGCTCTCCCTTATGCGGATGACGCAGTTTTGATGTCACGTATGCAGATAGGCCTAAAGAGGGTCCTAGACAGCTTTTCTAATTTTATGAATGACCTTGGTCTTAGTGTGAATACCTCGAAGACTTTTATAATGATGTGTGGCTGTGGTAGTCAGAGGTCCAGGGATATGTTTGTGGATGGACAGAAGATAGAGGCCACAAAGAGTTTCTCATATCTTGGAATATTATTTCATAAAAATGACTCATGGGTCCAAGCTGTTTCAGCAAAAAAACTGGCGTTCCAAGGACAACAGCCCTTGCAAATTTTTCCCAAAAATTGAGTAGGAGACCGCCAGTAGAGCTTATTAAAATTATAAAGCAAAATGTATTTCCACTGCTATGTATGGGGCAAGGGTGTGGGGTTTCACTAATACTTACCCATTACAACTGGTGAAAAACACCTTTTTAAGATACATTTTGTCTGTACCGGTTAGCACTTCTCCGTGTGTTTGCCACGCTGAGATGGGGCTTCCATATATTTCTGATCCTATAAAATTGGAACCTATTCTCCCATGGCATAGGATTTGGACAAAAGTAGAGATAAAGCTAAACAGGGATATTTTAATGGATAGTCTGAAATTGGAAGGGGGCCCTAAAGATCCCATGGGTAAGGTACATCTGAAATTTCATGCGTGACTTAGGCCATCTAGAATATTTTACTGACCCGAGTACTAACCAGTTGGTCACGAGAAATGATCTAAAACAAGGAGGGTCTCCAGTTATTGGATACATTAAGAATGTCGGCAGAGATTTTAAACCCCAGCTTCCACCATAACCTGCTGATTTTAACTACTTTTAGCATACAACCTTATTTAATATTTGAACCTCGTGGATATGATAGGCTTTTATTAACAAGATTTACGCTGGGGACCTTACATAGATTCGTACCCTTTCCAAATATGAATGACTGGGCCCGAGATTTGCAATTGTGTCCTTGTGGTAAGCATTCAACTCAATCTACCATCCATGTTGTTTTATTTTGTAAATTTTATAGGGAGTTAGGGAAACTATGGATTGTTTCAATTTTAAAAACTTTGGGGATCAGACAATGACGCCCAGCACTCATTATATTGCAGCTTTTGGAGAATGAACATATAGCGTGGAGGATAGCAAAGCTTTCGAAGAAAGTACTTTATCAAAGGAAATGCATTGTAATTTAGGTACTGAGGCTAAGGGCACATTGTCAAATTTGTATTAAGTCTGTTTTTTATAATGAATTTTACAAATTATTTTTCTTCATTCTGTGTTATGAATTGTGTATTTTATGTGCTTGTATGATTGTTTAAAATAACAATTGAATAAAGTTTTCTTTGACATGACTTGACTAGACTATTAAACATATATAAAGAACACAAATTATAATGTTAATTACATTTTAAAAGAAAGGTACAAATATTATAAAAAATAAATTAATAAATATATTTATAAACTATATTTATTTAAAAGGAGCAAATATTAACAAACAAACAAATTATTTAAAACATAAATGTATTTATTTAATTTCCTACCTTATATACACAAATAAAGACATCAGCATTTGTATTTAAATGTATTTCCATAATTAATAATGAATTTAAAGTACATTATTAATAAAAAAGATAATAAATATTTACTGAGTACACATTCTTAAACACTATAATATACACAACACACATCTAAAATTAAGTACACAATTACCATAATTAATTACTAATTAATTAATTTAAATAAATTAACAAATAATTATTAATTAATCTTTAAAAAATAAATTACTTCCCACCCTTCACACCATTTGTACCTACAAACACGACAACACACACCTAAAATTTATTACACAATTACTATAATGAATTAATTAATTAACAACAAATTAATATTTTACCTTTAAAAAACTAAATTACTTCCCACACTTCATACTATTTATACCCTTAAACAGCACAACACACACCTAAAATTAATTACACAATTACCATAATTAGTTGCTAATGAATTAATTTAAATTAATTAACAACTAATTATTAATTCATCAGTAAAATATAAATTACTTCCCACCAGTGGAGGCTGGTGCATAGGGGCGAGATGGGCGTCGCCCTCCCACCCTGGGGGACAAAAAAAATGCCTGATGAAAAACACTGAGCAGCTAGCAATAAATTGTGCTGGCTGCTAGTGCTCAGTGAACAAACACGTGAAAATGTGGGGTTTTCTTTATGGGGGGTGGGGGGATGTCCCTTGCTCTGCACATGCTTTTGGCTGGGCGAAGATTTCTTCGACCTGGAGCCAGAAAGCAGGGTAGTGACGACACACTGGTGGGTGCAGCCTGTGTCTCATTTGCAGAATAGCATTTCGATTTTGGGCGTTATTCCCTTGGCCCAGGGAGGAGTTGGAGACACTCCATTCATTCCAATGGCTGGGGGCGGGGCTGTCTGGCAAGCTTAGAGTCTGTGGGGGTGTGGCAGTGGCCTTTGCCTCTTCCCCCAGACCCAGCAACAGTTGTTGTTGCTTTCAAGTGATTGGTTTGCTGGGGTCTGGGGGAGGAGTCCAAAGACAAAATCCAGTTTATTCTAGTTTTTGGCATTGCTTCGTCGTGCTTTCATACCAATTCCACGCTGTGAACTGCAGACCCGAGGAGCTGAACTGAGAGACTGAACAAGGCCTGGAGTCCTGGACCGAACAACATCGAGGTGAAGGAAGGTCATCGGAACATTGGTAAGTAAAGTAAATGGAATCCGATAATTTATTACTTCACTTTGACGCCTGGGGGCTCGGCCGGCAGGCAGGGTGACTTAGATTATGTGGTGGTGCCTGTATTGGAATAAATAAGGTGCATTTATTCACTTTCCAATTCCCTGTATCACAGCACATCAAGGGGATTTGCTGCGCTGCGTTGTGATACTTTTTTTTAAATATGTGTATAACTTTTTTTTATCTTTCGCTTTTTTTGTTAAACACACGCGCCCTCTCTGTAAATCTCACACCGAGAGCCACACAAGTTTGTGTCCCAGGCCCTCGGGCTCACTCCCGGCTGAGAGTCCTGTCCTGTCCCAGGGCAGGGCTCTCGTTCCCACAGCAACGAGAGACACTGCCCCGAGACACCTGCTTCCCGCCTCGGATCCCGGGCAGAGGGAGGGAGGGAGGGAGGGAGCGAGCTCCGGAGAGGGCGCACACGAGAGAGTGCAGAGCACCCTCCCAGAAGAGACAGAGCCTCCCGGGGGAGAGAGAGAGCAGAAACCCCTAGAAGAAAGGAGTACACAGACCGAGCCCCTGAGAGGAGAGAGACAGAGACCTTGAGGGGAGAGAGAGCAGAGACAGAGCCCTCGAGTGGGGAGAGAGCAGAGACAGAGCCCTGAGAGAAGAGAGGGCAGTGACCCAGAGAGGAGAGAGAGCAGAGAGACAGACAGACCCCTGAGAGAAGAGAGACTGACCCCTGAGAGGAAAGAGACTGTGCCCTTGGCCCCTTGAGGAGAGAAAGAGAGCAGAGACAGAGCGGTGCGACCGGTGCCACCGCATCGGGTGCTGGCTTCCTGGGGGCGCCGTGTTTGAAAGTTTATTAAGTTTTTGAAGCACCTGCTGCAGCGTTTCTTTCCCCGGCAATCACCAGGCCTCACATAAATGTCAAGAAAACTCGTGTGATTAATTATCTTCCTGGAGAGAGATCAGTGTTTTGTAAAGTTGAGGTTTTCACTCATGTGAAGTTAGTGCAGAGGGTTAAAGTGCCTGCTGCAAAGAGCGTGTGCCAAGTAGATTACAGAGTGCACACAATGTTAACAGATCAGCAGGTTACTGCTTTCAAAAGAGACATCCTTTTGTTACTTGCAATTTATAACTTAAAGTCCTAATATAGAATAGTGAGCTATTAACTTTCATCCTAGAACTGCATACACACTGCAAAGTATACATTATTAGAACATTAATTAATGTTGCAAAAAGGGTTATTTTGGCTAGAAATCGATTCTTATTACTAGAGAAAACTCCCAACTATGCTGTTTCTTTTTCAACTCTGCGTTTGTGCTTCTCCACACCAAGCACTCTTGAACTATACTGCCTACCAGTATGGGTGACATGTGACTCCTACACTTTCAGTCCTTTGGCTTAAGTAACATTTCCTATACACTGATTTACACACGTATGATTGATTTTCTCTGCGTAGTGTGTGTGTGATGCAAAGTGCTCGGACACCCTACCCTGGTATGAGTGGCGCTATATAACTAATTCAATGCATCTGAGAGGGTGTGGTTATGGTGACTTGGTCACTGTTAAAGGGTGCTAGTGAGAGAATCCGTGGTGGAGGTGGTCATTGGTGGGGGGGGGCGCCAACAAACATTATCGCACAGGGCGCCACCGGCACTAAAGCCGGCCCTGTCTCTTACAGAAAACCGAGATTTCAAGACGAGGTTTTCACACTCTTTCCTCTCCTTCCTTTTATTTGCTCCCCTGTGAAATGGATCCAAAAAAGAATATTTTTTTTGCTTTAAATGTCGTATTTTAATTCCAAAGTGCAGCATCTGGAATAAAAGGTTAAAAATAGGAAAAATAACGAAATAAAGTAAGACAGAGTGGTAGCAAACTGACCAGATTGATTTTATTCACACCCAAACACATCAGCGCCACTTTTACAGAGTTTGCCAGTGAAGCGCTATTTTTGTTTTCTTGACTTTGTTTTCCCTGGGCTTGCAACTAGTGCACCAGTCCTGGAGGTACTGCAAAGTGTGGATTGGAAAACAAAATGTGTACTGTGGCTCTGCGTTCAGGGATGTGGTCTTTTTACCATACTGCTTACGTTTTCTAAGGAAATAAGCAATGGACATTGAAATGGGTCCATTCAGGGCCCTGTAGTCATGTCCTTAACTTTTCAGGTAAAACCACTCGCTGATCTCTGAATAGTGAGTGAGAGATCGTTATGGTAACCATGTTGTTTCTGCTTACATTTCACATGCTTTACTTAATCTAGCATTCCCTTTGAGTGTTTGCTTTTACTTTTTTTTTTTAGGCAGCATATTACTCTTATCAAGTGCATAATTTGAATTGAGCCACATCCAAGTGTTTATAGCGGGCACAATTAGGTTGTAGCTGAAGGCAGTGCGATTTTCTCTCAGTGGGACAGTATGGTGTTCAGTGGGGGAGAGGATGGGGCACTATGGCCAGTGCTGTCGAATTTGGAACTGGGGAACTGGGTTCAGCCTTCATGACCAGTCCACTCTACTGAGGGAGCATATTCCCATGCTAGACCTTAGAAGGCCCCACTAGACCTTAGAAGGCTTGATGTCTTAGCAGAAGCAGGTGTTCCCTAGTGGTGTCAATTGTGGGTTGACCTTGAAGGCCTGTCCACCACAATCCATACTGAAGTTCATCTCCAGTCTTGCGGACAGGCCTATGAAGCAGCACACCCTAGAGCAACAGTGATCCAGTCACTGAGATTCTGTCACTGAAGTCACATGAACCTTGAGCAGGTTAGGGCGGTGCAAACTGTGTGACCGCACTGGGTACCTATTTCGGGTGGGTGCGTAGTATTTGTAAGTATATTATGCTTTAAAAAAAACTTGCTGTCACCTTCCTGGCCTTCAGCAATTTTCAGAAACAATAAAAATGTCATGATAACTTCGGTGATTAATGTTCTTCCTAGAGAGAGATCCGAGTTTTGTCTAGTGGAAGGGTTGACTCCTGGAAAGGTAGCACAGAGGGTTAATATGCCTGCTGCAAAGAACATGTACCATGCAGATCACAAAGTGCACTGCTTTAATGGGGGGACCATGATGAATGGTCATTTAATGTCAGCTGTAGATGATGGATCCCTGAACAGTGTCATGTATGTGCATGTTTGCATTGTGCTGAGGGGATTATCAGGTAATTGTTCACACAGTTCTCTGATGGATGTCACATGCGGTTTTTCTGAGTCCCCAGATAGATCATGCAGTCTGTGTATTCTCTTGTGTACTGCCAGTCACTGCCAATCACCGGTGTATTCAACTGTGTAGCCTTGGACCGTGTCATGTATGTGCATGTAACTTGCATGATCGAGATAACTATTAGCGGCGATAGTATGTGTCTCTCTGTCCTCTTTCAAGTGCTTGCCGTCCTTTTTCCCCAGCAACCCCTACCCCCCCCAGGGGCGGCAATCTGAGGGATAGCCCTGGGCGCCATAAGCTCTAGCTACGCCTCTGATGGGGTCTATGCTGTTAACGATCAGGCAAGATTTCCATATTTGTGCACACTTTATTTGTGCGTGAGGTATGTTCTTAGGCATGGGTTGCAAGCAGCATTTTTCCAAGGGCTATAAAGTCTGGTCTTTGACCTCATACTAACACATCTGTGAAGAACTTCTGAAGACTGTTTAAAATGAAAAACAACACTTAAACAGTTAAACTGTTTATGTGTTGCTTTTCATTTTGTCACTGCTGCAATAATTTATTTTACTTACGCCTTTTGGGGCCCGGCCGGCAGGGTGACTTTGATTCCATGATGGGTAGTTGCGGGGGTGGGGTGGTGGTGGTGGTGCGGGGTGGAGGGTGGCTTTGAGGCCTGCTGCCTTGCCCTGGTGGCGTACGTACATTGTGCAATTTGTTGGTAACTTTTGGTTTCGTTAGTTGGATAGCAGACATTTTGAGGCCCTGTGCGCCTTTGTGTGCCATTTTTAACCATTCCATTCATAAAAATACAAGGACGACTTAACAACTTCAAACGATGGCACTCTAATACCAACTCAAACCCTGCAATTGTGGCACTGTGATATGAAAAACGGGTAGCGATTGTAGGTTTGAATACAGCAAACCGTGCTAGTTAAATAGTTAATATTAAGGAGGTGGTGGTATACGGCTCGGAAATTCCGAGTATAGCCCAATAAACGCAGATAAGCTGTCTCTTCAGTGTTCACACACTCCCAATGCCACTCCTCTGGTCTAATTCTTATGGAACACATCCTTTTTTATGAGAATGACTCACATCAGGCAGGCCATTCAAATCAAAACCATTTAGAACATAGTTGATACCCATATGGTAACAAATCCAACCAGATGGTCATTTGACTCCATCAATTAATCAGTGTTAGAGCCCAGTTATGAGCAATGTGCAGCATTAGCTGACTGTCCAAAATTCATGTAAATCTCCCCAAAAAATATTGCAATTGATATGTAATAATAATTCCTAAGACAGAGGCCCGCAAGGCCCGTGACGTCTGCCCACTTCATGTCCTGTGTCTGATGCCATATCTCAGAGTAGGTGAATGTGAGGAGGCCAGAAGTCGAATGCATTACATTTATTTTGCTCAAATGTGCAGCATCGCAGAGAAGGAGAGTGGGCTTGCCCAGAGCGTTAAGTGGGCAGAGTCTGAACCCCTGCAGTTTTTTAATGGGGGCCTCGAAACAGGTCTCTAATCGGGCTCTGTTTTGTGCCCTGGCACAGGCAGCCGGCCCGTTTCGTTTTTTACCAGACTGCAGTGACAACACATCATTCACGTAGGGTTCCTTTAAGTGATCAGACGGTTATACTCTGTAGTGCAGGGAGGGAGAAATCGGTAATCTGAAGCAGCACCAAAAACTTACAGAGGTACAACGCGGAGAAATCTCTTTATTTCGCCTCTTTTTTTCTTTTTTCTATGCATAGTGCCTTCTGCAGCACTCAGGGAAAGAGGAAAACGCCTCTTGTAATTGCCCGCTATGCAGGCACCAGTGCACCATGGTGCAACAGTGCCTGCATTGGCGCACAGCAGCTTATTGTGTGCCGGTGCATGGGGAAAGGACACAAATGCGCCGTATCTGCTGATAGTTACGGTACATTTGTGCCCTTTTCTTTTGCTGTAGGGCAGGGCAGCAGGAAGGCCTACTGTTCTGCCCTACAGCAAAACCTCATAAATGAGGCCCTAAATGCAAACTACTATCTTCACTGATTTCAATTTTTTTTCTTGTAATGCTCTACATTTATATGTTTTATTATTATGTTTCAATTTAAAAGTTTAATTTATTGTGTTAACTCCTTTTTCTCTATTGTAAATTTTGAAACAATTTATAAACCATATCTGTCTTTTTCAGCATATCTTTGCTTTCCACCCAAAATCTTGTCGTCAGGTTTGTATGCTTTGCATCTCAATTTCTGTTATGTGGACTTTCTGTCAGTGTACGTTTATAGTATATAAATGCTATATTTCGCAAAATAAACACAGTTTGCTGGAATATAATTTCTGTTTGTCTGGCTAATCTTACAAAAATCAAGGATGAACTGCAATCCTTGGATGGATCTCTTTCGCCATCTAATTTTCAAAGTATTTGCAATGTACGGTCTTACCAATGGTGTGAGCCTTGATGAATTCATTAACCAATACAGTAAAGAGGAAGAGATGTGTTACAGGTAGAAAACACTTAGAGGGCCTCTTCCCATTGGCTGTGTGTGCTTGGCTTGGGGGTCGTTTTGCAAGCAGACCAGTTAGAGGATTGGGCACATTTTTGTAATATTTTCTTCACACTTGTGCTTTAAAATGCTATATTTGGATCCCGTTTTTGCAAAAATTTACAGTAAATATGTGGTGTAAAACCCACCATTTGAATACATTTTTTGCAAAATGTTCTTGCGGGGGGAATCCCCCCCGCACCCTCCTTTTTCAGTCCGGGCTCGCTCGCGCACGCATTGTACATGGGTACAGATTTTCCGCCCCACCAGTTTAGAAATCCACCAGCCGCCCCTGCTTCCCACCCTTTACACCTATAAACACCCCAACACACACCTAAATAACACAATTACCATAATTAATTACTAATTAATTAATTTAAATTAATTTACAACGAATCAATAATTCATCAATAAAAAATAAATTACTTCCCACCCTTCACACCATTTACACCTATAAACACCACATCACACACCTAATATTAAATACATAATTAGCATAATTAATTAATTTAAATTAATTGACAACTAATTATTAAACATTTATTAATGTATTCATTTACATATTTAACACTAAAACATTACAATTAAACAAATATTAATAAATACAAATTATTCAATACATGTTATATAATTAAATCACTTCCCACCCTATTCCCCTATAAACCCACAACCCGCTACGGAACTAAAAATGCAAATTTCAAATAATAACTACTATAAATAATTAATACATCTTATATTTTATATATTCCCCTATAAACCCACAACCCGCTACTGAACTAAAAACGCAAAATTCAATAAAAAAAAAGAATAACTACTATAATCAATCAATTTTGTATAATTAAATTAAATTACTTCCCACCCCTTACCCAATAAACCCACAACCCACTACAGAACTAAAAACGTAAAATTAAATTAAAAAGAATTTTAACACATATAATAAAAATACAAACAATTCTTATACAAAAAAAAACATCACACATAAAAAATATATACTAAAATAAATAACATTAATAAAAAATCGATATTTCTAACAACTATAGTTTTACAAACGAAATTAAACACTTCGCTAGTTTTAAAATCGATATTATTTACCTAAAATCAATATTCTTGACCATGAGGATTCTTCTGTCGATATTCCTGACCCACGATATTTATGCAATGTGATATTTCTTCCTCGATAGTCTTTCCCTGCACCCTCATCTATCAATACCCTGAAGCCTCTAGTGCATATGCATTTCATGCACATTCACTGATCTGCATGACTTTGCTCTCGATTACTCCCTTAGTGTTCAGCAATTCTAAGTGTTCAGTTAAAGGCATGCTGTGCTGTGTTAGGTAAGGGTCTGGAGCCTACACTATGGCGTGTGCTAGATTACAGTGATGGGGCAGTTTAGGTCCGTATCAGTTTTCTCTTCACTGCTCTCTGGTCGTGCTCCTTCAAGCGTGCACTGCATATCATTGAATGTACTGTGTGGAGCACGAAGAAAGAGAGACACTAACTAGCAAAATCAGCCCAGTGAAATCTACCATAAAATAGAAGAAAAAGACTTTAAAGCATGCATAGTGTTCAGCTATTGGGATAGAAATATTGGCATTGTGAGTAACATATTAACGAAAATAGCAATTTTTTGAAATGCTGAAAAAATATTTTAAAATTCATTTTACCATGCCTGCCACCTATTAAAGAGTACACACAAAAGCATAAAAATAATGTTAGCACATTACTCAATTGCCTCCAAACTCCACATATCTTTTGTTATTATTAATATTTGTTCAAGGAATTGTTGCGCAACATAAAGCACATGAGATAGATTGGCATAAAGTAAACATTTAAATATAATGTTTCTCTTAAGAAGGGTTGAGGGTGTTTGTTGCAAAAAATGGACCAAATCATTCTCCAATAAAAGACTAATAGGAATGTCTCTTTCTAATTCACTGACAATGTTGATTCCTTCAGGGATCAGGAGACTTCAGATGCCATCATCAGAAAAGTACCTGGAGCTGGGCAAGTTGAAGTGCTCTGATACCATGCAGAAAGTTGCCTTTATTTATTTTAATTTCTCAGCTTTAATTTACAGTGTTGTACTCGGTTTCTCAATGGTGTAAATATGCAATATTTTGATCTAATTGACTGACATAGGTTATGTATCTCGAAATGTCAATTTATATCACAGAAGAACACACGCAAGGGTTCCAGTGAGATTATCATATTTGGGAAATCCTATATATAAGAAATGGGAGTATTAGTTGAGGGAAGCAAGTGCTCTCCTCGAGTAACAATCACCATCCTTGTCAGGTTGAGCCCTCACAGTCACTAAATTACCTGACCGCAACCCCTTGGCAGCTAAGGCACAGAGCAGATAGGCTTAATTTAGGGAAAGGAATAAAGTATTTATTCAGCACCAAAACAGTAATAAAGCTGAATGCAAAACTATTAAAAATCCCAAAACGAATTAGAAAAACAGATTACAGAATTACAAAAATCTAAAATGGGGAACCTGAGATATGAACTTTTTACATTCACTCCAAGTACACAAAGCCACAATGATAGTCAATGGTCAAGGTACATAGGCACAATTACACACTGACTGAAATGGAGTGCAGGTTGTAAAGACTAAAAAGGTTTATCAAAGATTTTTCCTTCTGACTTTTATTCTTTAAGTCCACCACAGGAGTGTACTTGTAAAGCCCCTTCAGACCACAGGGGAGGCACTTAAAAACTCACACTGTGTCAAGCAGGCTCCATTCCATTTGCTACCGATCAGCTGGGCAGTTGCAGGAAAGGCCTCTTAGAGCTTGTGGTATTGCTGTAGCAAGAACAGATCAGTTTTATGATACTTACAGTCCACTTCTTTGTCCTAGGAGCAAGAGGGAGAGCAAGTCTAGTCTCATATGTTCTTCTCTGAGCTCTTCTGTTCTTAGGCAGGTCCAGGAATGTTCTCAAGTGGTTGCCTGGCGATGGCACATTTATGTCTGGCACAAGCTACAGGATGGGAATGACCATAAGGTACACCCTAGCCATTGGGGTAAAGATTCCTGGGGTTAGCCCTAACCACTGTGGGCATTTCAAGATGCCAAAAGTCTTCGGCCACTAAACTTGGGCTCAGAGGGCTGGGCAAAGAAAAGGTCATTTTAAAAATTACCTTTGTACCTGTTTCGTAGCTTGAGCTAGCAATATTAAATTTACTATTGTGTCCCAGTGTTTCCTATGGAACAGGAAACCTTGCTACTGTGAAAATAGCCTTCAGGGCCTTTTCACTGTAAGGACATGTTTAACATTAAACTTTTACATGTTCTACATTTAAGTACCACGCGCCCTTGACCTAACATATAAAATGAAGGTTTAGGCCTCTCATAAGGGGATATTTTCATTGGTCGGATTTTTAGTTTAAACCTGCACAGACACTGTGGTGGATGGCTGTGATAAAGTTATCCTTTTTGCCCCGCTCACCCCCAAGTTTTGACTGTTACTGGTGGTTAATGACTGATTGTGCCCTGGGCCCTATTATCCAGAGCCAGTGCTCTGTTTAAAAGGTACATGGTAATTAGGTAGATTACAATTGGTATGACAACCTACCTGTCAGCCCCTAGTATTTGGAAGGACATGTCGGTATAGAGGCCCAGCAGATTTATTGCACTTGAGTCTACACTGGTGTGTAGCCTGCCGCCATTTTAAAATACAGCCCTGCTTTGTACGCTGCTTTTAAAATAAAACTACGTCCAAATTCGACTTTGGAATAAAAGGTACTTCCAAAGTTTTAAACAACCTTAGCTTTACATATAAGTCACCCACAAAGTCTACCGTAGGTGCCCCAAGGGTTGGGTGCTACATTAAAATAAGCAGGGTGTTTCCCATTGTAGTGCATTAGCTCCATTTGCTAACATGGGGAGGCTTCTTTACACTTTGATAAAGTCTAAATATTGACAGGATTGAGCTAAAATAAAAATTCAAAGTGTTTAAATAATAGTTAGAATACATCCAACGATTTATTATAACTATAACAGAAAATAAGTTATAGAATGTGCTTTTCTGATGTGTATTAATCTAGCACTAGAGCAGCCTTTCCTGACTGGCCAGGCTTTGACAGGCTGAGCCAAACTGCTTTGATGAGGTATGAAATGGCCTGAAAGGAAACAAAGACATCTGGTGGGAGGAGATCTGAAAGCTGCAGAGCAAAAGGCAGGAAGAGGGTTGGGTACCAAACTGGTTTTCATAGAGGGAAAGACATTTAGGACATGACCCAGGCCCACCCCCACTTCCTGCACCCCCAGCCAGACAGGAGCCCCTGTAATTGAATTAGCAGAAGAGCTAGAAGGGAAGCGTTTGGGAAACTTAGCCATACCTGTAGGTTGGGTTAGCCAAACCATAAGCTCCAGGAGACTTTCTCCATTTTGGATTTTATGGAACAGCTTTCTGGGACAATAATTTGCCACAATTCAGGGGAAGTGGTCCTCATTGAGGGTAGCACCCTGCACCCCATTGTTTAAGAGAGTCCCCCTGCTTGCCAGCCCAGAAGCACTGATAGGTATGGGAGGTACCTGCTTGGAAGAAACAAGACGAAGAAGGACTGCCCTGCACCAAGAGGACTGCACTCCTTAGGACCACAAGTGGTGCACGCTTTGGGCTTCCGCAAAAGAATGACTTTGCCTTACTCTTATTGATCGGTGATTGGACTCCCTAAAAGGAACAGGTTAAAAGAGTTCTATCTGCATCATTTCCACCAAGAAGAGCCCATCTGAACAGCGTCACGTGGACTTTTAAGGATTTGAGCAGGTGCACTGTGGGTCTTGTTGTTCAAACTTCCCATGGAGCACCTCAGAGCTTCTGAAACCTTGGATTGGTGTTGTGGAGACTTCAAGAGCCCAAAAGTACATTCTGGAAGAAGATCCAAAAGTTTGTGATCATTTAGAGAATTTTGTGTAAAACACTCCAGAAGTTGACCGACCCATTGTTGAAAGTCAAGTTGCCGATTTCGAACTGCGACCCGGCCTGAAATTCAGGTTCATCCCCCTGAAAGCTCTGGAGCACCAAGACCTCCAGAATTTCACAGAGGCCTCACACTGAAGCAAGCCGCTGCCGTTGACTCGCAAGCTGGCCTGAAGAGGTGCCTCGCTTGACGTCAAGAGATAAAGCTAAAAGAAATTGACTACGTCAGTAGGTAACAAGCATTGGTAATGCATCAGTTTCACCTATGTAATTAATAAAGAGCTGTTTTGATCAATCATAGTCCGGAAGAAATAAAGAGCTCCATGACAGATAACATGTAAGTGGAGAGGATGTGGCACAGCGGGCAGAGCTGCTGACTCGAGAGCTGGGGATCCCGGCTCAAGTCTCGGCGGTGCTGCGCATCATCCTGTGATTCTATGCAAATCACTTCATCTCTCCAAGTAATAAATTGATATATAAATATGCTGCAAAAGTAAAAGGCAAAACTTTATAGAAATATAGTTCTACCAAAGAAGATGTGAACAGTATTTTTAATGTGGGAAAGTGATAAGAGAAGCAGATGAGGAACAAACATTGGTAAAAGCAGGAAGATATGCTGCAGCCAACAGAAATGAAGGAAAAGTAAGTGGCACGCTCAGAAACCAAGAAGAAGCCAGAAGGTGAGAAGGCAAAATGAAAGTCCCTTTTAAGTTTATATTACAAACTATAGATTTCTCAAGCACAGCGCAAGCAAAACCTAAAAACTTGATCAGGCCCTCCCACTCACTGTATTTGACCCGTGCTCCACTGCGGTTGGCGTTTTTGCTTTTAGGCACTAGAAAGTATTAATTCTTTCAAAATTCATCTCTACGGTTTCTTATATTTGATTTTTGTGGTTTTAGAGTCAAATTAATCACTAAATATTTCCTATTTTTAAAATTGGAGTTGGATTGTTCTTTTGTGCTGTGTCTTACTTAGTTAATGTATTGGTGTTGTAAAATGCTTTACACCCTGTCTCCTAAGTTAAGACTGGCTGCTCGCAGCCAAGCTACCAAAGGTTGAGCAAGGACTAATTCAATAAGAACTTTACTGTACCTTATTGGTGATTGTAGTGTTATTACTAGTTGAAGGTACCAACCTTCACCCACTAATAAACCACCTTCCAACAATGGCACAGTGGGTGCTGTAGTCCACTTGTGACATTTAACTTTCAGCATATGCGTACACTATTGTACCGTATATCAGAGACATCTAGGTAAGTTAAATATACCAACTTCATCTTATTGAAAGGGAGGACACAGGCACTTTATGACTAGTTAGCAGTGGTAAAGTACACAGCATTCTACCGCACACAAAAATAGTCAAGGTACAAATCTGTGGTGATACCACTTAAAAGATCAATTTTTTCCAACACTAAAAGGAAACCCAAGGATATCTAGGGACCAGGGGTAGTTTATGTTATAAGGAACAGGGGTCCCTAAACACTAGTTAACAAAAAGTCTACTCTGGGATCACAAGTAATACACAGGAAATATCCAATCGATTGGTAAAAAACAGTTTATTATTACATGAAAGTAAAATTAGTTTGTAGGGGTGAGTATACTTACGGGACACACCTGAACAGGTATCAAAGGAAGACACAGGCAATAAAGTTTGTGCGAAAGAGAATTACATAAGATCAAAGTGACCCTTCTGAAAAATATAACTCTGGTGCACCCAAGAATCAATTTTGGATAATGAAATGGGTCAGAGTGACTAGGTTGATAACATTTCAATCCACTTGACATATAGGATCATCAACAGGAAAATACAATGTGTGCTTGGATGCATAAACCAATATGAAAAGCAAGGTAATGAAAATAAGAACCATAGGAATTACACAAGGATATCTTGATCACATGCCCACACAAAGAGGTTCTTGGGGCCCTCCATCTGAGTGCCCTCCCATCTACTGAATAGGTTCTCAGAAGAGAAAATACCAGGGACTCTAACGTTATTAGATCTAGCATAGATTGTAATGTGAGAACCCGTTAAAAGTCACCAGAAAAGCAGTACGTAGCACAATGCACAAAATTTAGAACACAAGGCATGCTGACTCTAACATAAGTCAATCTAAGATAGATACTGCAGTGAGAAAACTGAAAATCACGGAAGAAGCGGGATGTGCCTGAGATCACAAAGTAATCCCAAACATGCTGGGAAATCAAGGTCTGCTGGCTCATAGTGTCCGCATGATGTGCAGAGAAGGGGCTGGCAGAGTGCGTGCAGTTTATTATTACATGCATGCTGCCAGCTCCTTGCTTGCATTCTGTTGCACACATAGAAAGAGAAAAATGCCTCACAGGATTGTTTTTGTGCAGGAAGGTGTCCCTTGCTGCACAAACACAATACTGATTATAATGCAGACACCCTTGTACCATAGTGCAAAGGTGCCTGCATTGGCGCAAGGCAGAACATTGTTTGCCAGTGCTGGAAAATTACATTGTTATGTACGGCACCATCCTGCTGTTTACCAATCATGCAGCGCAGCAAGGTGACTTGCTGCACTGCGTGATTATTTGTTAAATATGCCTCTTAATTTTATAACCTCAGAAGAATGAAAGATGAAAATGGAATAGTCCAGTGCCTAGTATTGTTGCTATTATAGCACACAGCAATGTCTCAACAGGTAACATTCATAGACAATTATATAAATGCATGACAATTGAAGAAAGAAAGAAAGAAAGAAACAGGGAGAAAATAATTACTTGGGAGACTAAGGAGCGATCTTTCAGGAGGAAGACGTGAGAGGACAAAACAGCAGCACTATTTACATTGAAAGTGGGAGTAACCCAGAAGAACTTGTGCACAACTGGCCTCGGGAGCAGTGAAAACCACCTCCTGTGTTGCAGAACCTTACTGAGTTCGGAGGAGCTCAGGATCAGCAGACCGGTCGACTTAGTTGCGGTGCCTGCGAATGCAGGGGAGTGACTCCTTCTCTGCAAGGGATAGTCCTTCAGGTGTCTTTAATGCCCAAAGGCCTTGGAAGGTTCTTGTATTGTGCACAGGCATAGACGATGCAGCAGACTAGAAGGAAGACAAAGTCGAGCCCAAACCAAGTCCAGAGAAGCCCAGAGTACCTAGACGGTGGAAGAAGAAGTGGTGTCTGATCAGAATTTTATCCCACGACGAATCTAGGGACCTACACCCAGGTAAGCCTTTAAGTAACCTAGGGAAAGGGTTGGGACGATTCAGTGTGGAGGTTACTCCCAGGTCCTTTGTTCAGATTCGTGCCAGATCGGGAGCCAACGGCTCCCAGGACTGGTTTGAACTGGACTATGCGCAGGGACACCAAATGTGCCACTCATGCAGACTCAGTGGCACTGACAACCGCACTCAACCGGTCCCAATATGCTAAATCTTGTCTGGGAGGTGGGAACACCTCCCTGTGAAAGGATGCCTATTGTACTGCCTCCCGTGGTCGAGCTTGGCTGAGCAGCAGGAGGGCAGAAATGTGTCTGTGGTTGGCAGCAACCGTTTTGTGCTGTCCTGGTCTACAAGGTTGGCACCAGGAACACTGAGAGCCTAACGGAGGGCTCTTACAGAGCTTGAAACATGTTTGATACTAAACATGATAGGATTGATTGCAGCCATTTTCAAGATGGTCATCGCATAATTACGTGGTGCCCCTCTATATGGTATATGACTGTTTCACTGACAACCCGGGAGAATGGACTAAATAGGCTGTAGGGCTGTCCTGCTCATGCAGGGGCACCCTCTCAGTTAGAACCAAGCACCCTGTCTTCAGGATTGCAAAGGCCTACAATAGGGGTGACTTGTAGGTTTTAAGTGCAGGGACTCTAGATATAGTAAACCTATATCTTTAGTAAGTGGTGTAGGACCAGCTTACACAGGCTGCAATGGGAGGCCTGTAGTTCCATTTTGAATGTTGTCCTATGTTTGGCATAATGCATGCTTCAGCCCATGGGGGGCCTCTTGGCTACCTATGCCCTGAGTACCTTAGAACCATATACTAGGTACTTATGAGGGTACCCCAGTATCCAATTTGGGATGTACCTAAGTACTTACCACAACACTTTAAGGGAGAAAGCAGAGAGGCTGGTGTCCTCATTAGCAGGATCCTAGTTAGACTAGTCAAAAACTGCTTAGCACCAGATAAAAAGCGTGGGTAACAATGCAGAAGGATCCTACCTTCCTACAGTCTGCACGAGGCTTCACATGCTACAGCACAAGACAAATTAACCCTGCCATTACCCTGATAGATATGACTGTCTTACAAATAGTTTTTTGGGATCTCTGCTTCTGTGCTCAAAATGTTTTGAGAGATTGGACCACTTGGTGGACTGACTTCTGCCCTGACAGGGAGATAAAATGAGGATTTATGTGAGTCAAACCAGAGGACTGGATAGCATGGTGAAAATCCAGCTATTTTGGTTAAATTCATGGTGAATGGCTACGCTACCAGACGAAGTTTGCATGAGGTGCCTCAGAGGCTGAGTTCAGACTTCATCACATGCCATAGCTGTGCTTGACACACATTTTTCGCAGCCAGGGGACAGATGTAAGAACTATTTTACCAGTCGCAAACATACCAGTAAAATGCATTTTGCCTTGTACAAAAGGCAAAATGCGACTCAGTAACTTATGTCCGAATCGCATTTTGCTTTTGCGATTCGGTTATACGAAGGGGTGTGTTTAGGGCGTCCCTTCCTAACACCGAATATAACTGGTATGTTTGAAATCCCAGTTGCAAAAAAGTTGTAGTTACCTCCAACTTTAAAGTTGGTGGTAAACCATTTGGAAACGGGAACAGATCCCCAAGGGACCACTTCTTCTATGTGAATGGGGAGTCAACATTTTTTAAGAGCAGGCACTGGTCCCACCTACTCCTTAAAAATTAAAAGGTAGCTATTCTTTTTTATTTTTGAAATGCACGTTTTCCTTTAAGGAAAACGGGCTACATTAAAAAAAAAATATTGCTTTATTTAAAGAGCAATCACATACATGGTGGTCTTCTGAATCCAGCAGGCCACCATCCCTGTGATTGTAGCTTATTCACAATGGGTCGCAAATTGAAACCTGCCTCATGAATACTGATGAGGCAGGTCCATTTGCAAAACACTGTGAATCGCTAACAGTGTCAAACACACTGTTATAAATCGTAGTTTGTGATTTCCTAATAGCGGATCACTATAATTTGCTATTAGAAAATCACAAACACGCGATTTCTTACATCTGGTCCCAGGTTCTTTGAAATGAATTATTGCCCCGCATGGAATGATGAGATTTGCTAGCCAATCACAATGCTTAGAATGTTAAACTAAGCTACTGTGATTAGCAGCTTGCTACATATGGATGTCATTTGGAGGCAGTCAGGGGTCGCAGCTGTGACCTCTAGCTTGCTCCCTGCTACTCCTGGCACTTCCTTTGAGACCCCTGGCCTCAGAGGAGGCAGATGTTTTGCTCCCTCTGAGGCCAGGGCTCGCAAATGAAGTGCCAGGAGTAGCAAGGGAGCAAGCTAGAGGCTACACACGGTGGAGGGAGAGGCTAGAAACTGAAGAAGATATTATGTTCAGTGTATGTGTATGGTGTGAGATTAAGGAGACACATGTTCATACCTTCCTTGCCCACATGCTGTCGGTTGGTATCAGGTATTCATTGTTTTTCTCCTTATTGGGCGTCTAGTCTTTTTTAAATTTTTTTTATTAACTTTATTTATTTTTTGAAAAGAAACAATAAAGAGATCTCTGCAGTGGTTATGTTCAACATAGGTGTGAGAGATACATTTTGACAATTCTATCCTCCCGTCCAATAACAATCCGTAAGCCTGGCTCCAGGCAGCATTATCCTGTAAACCATTACAACAGTCACATCCGTCGGAACCCATAGCTGAATGCAGTGTAGCACTGACTCTCCCCACATCCGCCTAGGTCATTAGAACTCAACATTCATATTGGTCATATCAAATCCCTGCGCAAGTGCGTCTAGTCTTTAGTTTAGCATGTCAGTTTGCCATGGAAAATTAAAAACAGCTAATATCCACAGCAAAGGGCATTAACAAATGTTAAAATGAACTGAGTTCAACAATGCTTACTTTACTCATCATGATAGGTGTTCAGCATGTCTTCAAGGTTGTGAATAAATATAGTTTAGAGAGGCAAAGTGTAATTCTAGTTAACCAGTCAGAGCAGAGGCAAAATGGTCCTTCTAGTTGACCAGTCACCATCTCTCCTGAAACAGCTGCTGCTTTCCTTTAACTTCCTGGTAGCACGTGACCATGTAATTGTTGCCCATGTCCCCGCCCAGAGCAAGGTATTTACTCCTGCCTCTTCCCAAAGCAGTAGCGTTGCCAGAGAAAACTGTAGGACTAAAATCTATTATATTACGTTGCACTAATGTATATTTTATTGCTAGCGGAGTGTGGAACAGCTTTTAAAGACCCGGTGAGATTTTCCTTCACACACTTCAAACTGTGGGCTGTAAATGGCGGCATCAGGTACAGAGATGATTTATACGGATTAGCCCGGATGAGTCAAATGAATGGCAATTGTAATGTGGCACACAAGCTGCTCTCTGTGGCATTCCATAAATGTCCTCGCGCTTTCAAGACAAAATTACTCATGCTAAGATTTGTTTGCTTAGCATTAATGCTAACTTTATTCTGCTCTCCGCTTTGCAGAGCTCCTATTCATTAAGGAGCACCATTGATGTCCTACGTGCCTGCCACAGGCGCAGGCGATTCCATAAATAATCAATCATGCATCACCGGGTTTGGAGCAGCAGGCACATAATTACTGGAGATTGCTTTGTTTTATTCTTACAAATCGGTAACTTTTTGGGGGGCATATTAACAATGCGGCGATAAAAAATTATCGTAGTTTTTGCGGCCATTTACGGCTGAAATGCGGTGATAATTTTATTGCCTTATCAGCAACACGCTATCGCATGGTTTGCTGATTTTGCTCCCGTTTCCAGCACGCCTAACTTCGCATCGCTAATGAGATGCAAAGTAGGCGTGTCTGTGGAAACAACATGGGTAAATATCGCAAAGGCAGGTTTGCAATATTTACAATGCGGGGAAGTGATTATTTTAATCGCGCTAAGTATGCCTTAACGCAGGAATTTAACATCTGTTAAATTCCTGACTAAGGCATACCTAACATGGGAGGTGGATTCATGTGATACGACCACAGGGTCATATCATCAAGCATATCGCCGTTTTACATGGAACATCGCTGGAAAACCAGCGATGTTCCAAGGAAAAGGGCGCTATCACTGGAATATACATCGCCATGGCGCTAAGCGTTGTTAATACAACACTATCCTGGCGAAATATTCCAGCTATAGAAGAAAACGCGGTATACAAGGTCAGCGATAATTATCGCTGTCTGTTGCAAGTATGCCCCTTTGTTTTTAATTCCAACAAGCGTCGCAAATCCGAAATGTCGGAATATTTTAAGGGTGAAGGTACTTATTGGTTTATTGCTGAATTTGTGGGCGTGGTTATGTGGATGGGTGGGTGGATGAACATAAAAGTACATCAGTGGTTGGGTGAGTGTGTGACTGCATAGCTGGATGAGTGAGTGAAGAAGTATATTGATAATTAATGGCTGAGTGAGAGTATGGGTGATGGCAAGCTAGGTGTATGGATGAGTACATGAGTCCATCGTTTAGTGAATGCATAAATGCAGACAGGTTACACCAGTCTAACAGTGTGAGGCCTCAGACAGAACTGATCATTTTATGAACAAGACAAGATTGAGAACAAGCGCCCCACTACATGGTTTATGACAGTGGAAGCATTACACCTGACCTAGACATGATCATGTCAAGAATTACCCGTCTACCTGTTTGGTTTGGTTCATCACTCAGTAATCTTTACTGCATGCTCAGATTCGCACCACCACTAGTTATTCCCAACTGCCAATCCAGTGAGAGTAAAGCCTGAAGAATAAGTCAGATAGATATATTACTCATAAGAAAGCTATGAACAACAGACATGTCACGCACAAATGCTGAAAATGTGATAAATATACTCATTAATGGCCATCTGAGGACCTCCTCCATGTTACCGCGTGAGGTCCTCATCCATATCCACCCTTTGGCTTTGCCCTCTATGCTACCTGGTAAGCACTAAAGAGGTCCCACTGGAAAGAAAAGAAAAACAAAAAAATAACATTACACACAAGATTGTAAACAAAGTGCACAAATCAATAAGTTACTTTGAAAGACCATCACACAAAAAGCTAACAAAACAAATTATACAAACAGGCAAAGGATACACATTAGATGAAAAGATTACAAAATGAGTACCTTACCAACCACAACTCCACAAACTGCAGATCTGCCAAAGCTGCACGCACAAACAGGATTCACCAATAAGACTACGGAAACGATTGGCTCTATAATAAAAAATTAAAAATTAAATTAAAAAGGACAAGTCTGGCATTATCCCCATAATGAATTCAGCTGGCGCCTTACACTCTTGAGTTTCATGCCGAAGACTGGAAGTATTCCTATGAGGTAGAGCCAGTGCATGGTAACTGCACATAAGCCTGGTGCTCCCTCTTCTCTCACATCCACGGCAGCAGGATGCACCCAGTAATATACCTGCAACGGACATGGGATGGAGAAGGCTCTCTCACAGTTTTTCGTGACTGGCATTCCATCCATCTTCCCACTGTGTGAGGTAGCACATGCCAGTCATATTTTCTTGAATACCGTCTTCCAAAAAAAAGGAAAACAACCACTGAGGATAGAATATCTTGTGGGTGCTCCCACAGGGAGAGCGAGCTCAAAGGCAACAGCACTGGGAGCAGAGTAGTGACAAAACCCACTCACATATAGATTCACAAACATGAACTCAAGACACTCAACTTTAGGACACTACGTACCAGACTCCCTCGATTCATCTGTAACATGCAGTCAAGAGAGTAGTCAGAAAACTAAAATACCGCCCACTTTGAAGAAAAGCTCTTATGGCACCAACCAAGCAAAGCAAGTCATTGCGACCCTCGCTAAAGGGTGAAGATCTTGCTTATCTCTTCCATTCAAACATCTATGTATTCATCCTTTCTTCATTCCATCCACCTGTCTACATCCACCATCACCTTTACATTCTGTCATCCACTCAATCTATCACCCATCATTCAGAGTGTCACCTTTCCATCCGTCCGTCCATCTGCCTGTCCATCCATATCCAAACCTATCCATCACACCTATCCATCCATCAATCCACCCTTTCACTCAGTCACCAATACTTTCACTTATCCATCCCCCTTTCATCCATCCATCCATCCACCCTTTCACTCCATCCAATCATCCATCTGTCCTTTCACTCATCCATGAATCCTTTCACTCAGCTATCAATACTTTGACCCATCCATCCGTTCTCCCTCTCATCCAGCCATCCAGCAACTCTCCCTTTCACTCTACTATCAATTCTTTCACTCATCCATCCTTATATCCATCCTTTCACTCATCCATTCAACCACCCTGTCGCTCCTTCATCCACCCCTTCACTACACCCATCTATCCAGCCTTTGATTCTATCCATCCATTCATACCTTCATCATCCATCCATTTACTCTTTCACTCAACCATCCACCAATCCTTAATCTTATCATCCATCGTTTCACTCATTCATTCATCCATCCATCCATTCATCTTTAAACTCATCCATCCTTCCTCCCATTCACTCATCTATCCGTACATCCTTCCTTTCACTCATTCATCTATGCATGCATCCATCCATCCTTTCACTCACTCACCCTTCCATCCTTTCACGCTAATTATAAGCAATGTCTTCAAAAGTTAAAGACAGAAGAGATCCACCAAGAACCCCACCCCAGCTGTAGCTGCTAAAGCGGGGGCCTGATGACCCCCGATATAATGCTACAATAAAGGCCTGTAGGAGTATTTAAAAGAGTAAATATGAAAAGAAACTGCAAGCAAAGGAAAGGTTCAGAGGCTGAGGTTGGAGGAGAGAAATGGATATAGAGAATGGCAAAGCCAGAAGTTGGCCATGGATGAGAAGCTTACGAGGTAACATGGAAGGCAAAGCCAGAGATTGGCCAAGAATAAGGAGCTCATGAAATAACTTGGAGAGCAAAGCTGGATGAGGGGCTCATGAGGTAACTTTGAGGGCAAAGCCAGACGTTCGCCATCAATGAGGAGTTCACCAGGTAACATGGAGAGCAAAGCTAAATGTTGGCTATGGATGAGGAGCTCTTGAAGTAACATAGACATTTCTGAAACTAGACTCCGGGGGAGTCCAGGGAAGTGTGGCTTGTGTGGATCCCCTGACGTTTTCCTACCCAGAATCCGCTACAAATCTCAAATTTAGCTAAAAAAATCTTATTTTCCGGGGCGTGCCCACGCAAGATGGCCGAATGGAGGTGATTTGTGTCGGCTCCATTGCCACGAGGCTGCCGCGACTGCTTCCAGAGCCCCAATGTAGTTATGCCCCTACCCATATCATGCGGCTAGCATTGTGGAGCCCAAGGTGACCAGAGATTTAACGAAGGTCCAGCCACTGCAGAGAAATTGCGGAGTTCACCCAGCCGATCGGCGATCTCCAAGATGGCAGACCGCGGCCGCTAAATGGCTCCGGAGTCTTTCTTGAACGGTTCGCGGCGGGACAGGCAGTCAGGGCTGAAGTGCGCTTTCCGGGGCCCCCAGCCGCAAACACAAGTAAGCCAGCAAGCGTTCCCGTGGGTGTGTGTGCCACAGAGGGGCCCGCATCGTGAACAGCGGTGAGCAATGGAGCGGAGGTGCGGCAAATGGCCTGTGGCTCGTGAGCCCTGGGGGTCGGTGAGGACTACCGCTTGGGGTTTGGGGCTGAGAGGGCCCTCAAGTCCCGAGACTCATCCCCCAAGGGCCCGGAGAGGGGGAGGCAGGGCGGAGGAACCCCCTATCGCAGGTGCCTGACCTAAACATGGCAACTGGCAACTATATGAGTCCTCCAGAGACAACACCACTAGTCCAGGGCGCACCCCACCTGCTGGCACTGGGAAATCCCAATCACGGTGCCTCAGACGAGTGGCTTGAGTTACATGTAGATGCCTGACCCCAGGTTGGCCACCATAGTTGACACCACCGGTCGACGCCCCGCATGCCACCAGGGGTAAAGAATGTCTCGCTGGCCACGGGCCTGTCATCCCAGAGAAAACTGCGCCAAGATCGTTGAGCGTAGAGTAGGCCTGCACTCTGTAGCGGCCCTGGTCTACGGTAGTGCTGCATCCATGCCACCCAAGAAGTCCTCCTCCAAGGTTTCCAATTACTTTACGCCAGCAGAGAAATCGCAGCTGCGAGAGAAAGAGGCCTCCGACTCCACCATGTCCTTGACGAAAGACGATCTGCTTAGCTCCCTGAGGGACTTTAAGGCTGAACTGCACGCCAAATTGAAAGTTGACCACCAAGCTTCTATTGCACAATTGAAATCAGAAAAAAATCACTTCACTACGACAGGATTTGGACTACATCAGAATGAGACTTCTGGATGCAGAGACGCACACTCAGGAACTCGACAGACGCACAAAGGAAACGGACGACAAGGTGCAACATTTGCACACACAACTCCAAGCAGCCCTCCTGAAAAATGAAGACCGTGAAAACAGGTTGTGGCGGGAGAACATACGCATTAGGGACCTGGAGGAAGGGGCGTAAGGTCCTAACCTGGAAGCATTCGTGGAGGGACTCTTTGCAGAGATTCTGGAGCCTAAACAACTCAAGATCAAGATCGATAGAGTGCATAGGGTAGGCCTGGCACTGTCGGGGGAAAGGTGCGGCACCCGCGATGTGCTGGTCAAGCTACACTCCTATAAGGTCAAGGAAGCGATCTTGCAAGAAGCCCGAAAGAAAGACTCTATCTTCTTCCAAGGCTATCGCTGTTTAATATTCCAGGACCTGGTGCAGGTGACACTCCAGAGACGACAATCCTTCAGACCGCTCACGGAACGGCTCCGTAAAGACCCACTCAGATATCGCTGGACATATCTGTTTGTTCTAGTGTTTGAATATAAGAATAAACAGCATCACATCACAGACATCAAAAAAGGCTTGGATCTGCTGGGGATCCCCCTGCCAGAAGATGAGGCGTCTTCCTCTCATTGGGGACAACGAGACCAGTCGTGCTCCCATCCCGCACAGTGGGAAACAATCTTCAAAGGTCGCTCTTCAATGGCATGAAGAACCGCTAATGGAGACAAGGTTGACTTCCCTGAACGAACCGCATGAGACAGATTCCAGTGGTTTGCGGGGCCGAATGGAAGTACCTACACGTTAGGTGCTGGACTCGATGTTAGAGGTGGACAGCACGCTCCTTCTTCACTCGGCACCAGTCCACAGACCTCAGAGACTTTAGGAAATGGAACTGACACTGTGATTCAGGGGGCCACATGGGGGTCGTCGTGTAGGCGAGCATTTGAGACTGTTAAATTGCATTTCCCAGAACGGACTGGGGGTCGTACCATGTGCACCCATTATGAAGAGCTTGGTTTGCAGAGGGCAAGAGACTCCATAGGTGATAGGAGATAATGGTATGCCGCACGTGACACTGGAGCCACCGGACATTGATCGAATGAAGCTTACACTGCTTTGGGTGAACAACTTAATTGGTCATTGAAGCGAAGACAGCATGGTGACAGGCAAGGGCCGAAACCCCGGCTTGACGCGCCTAACAGTCACAGTTGTAATGGCAGGGCCAGCAAGGGCCCTGCGTCCATCCAATGATGTTTTAGGGTTACAATTAAGGGCGAGGTGGGGGGGTACAGGGGTGGTGGAGAAGCAGGAGGGGGGGTGAGACAGGGCCACACTGGTGTTGGATCTTTGAGTCTGGGGAAATGAAGGCCACGGTGACATGTAATGGGCCAGGCGGGAAGGCACGACATACTCCGGAGGGTCACACAGCGCACGGACAGGGGTACCTCATAAAATGATATCGGTCACGTCTTGGAACATCAAGGGCCTAAACTCCCCAATCAAACGGCACAAAATTTGGAAATACTTGGATGACTACCAATTTGATATGGTAGAGCTCCAGGAGACGCATCTTAAGAGATCGGAGGAGTTGAGACTTAGGCATAAAAGCTACTCACTTATTTATAGGTCCTCAGCCAAAACCAAGCACAATAGGGTGGCCTTACTTCACCACAACAACACGAAATACCAAACAGAAGGCATCAGGACGGACAAAAAGGGGAGGGTGGTGATGGTGAAAGGGAAGCTTAGGGGCAGAGAGATGACGCTGTTCTCAACGTATGTCCCTAACACCGGGCAAGCGCCCTTTGTGCGCTCGTTACTGACTATGGTGAGTGAGTTTGCGGAAGGTCCAATACTCCTGATGGGGGACTTTAATCTCACCTGGCATCCGACAGATGACAGGTCACACCCACATAGATCCGGGGGAGGTAGATTCCCCAAATCACTGCAACAAGCATTTCTTGATCTAGGGCTCCTAGATGCGTGGCGCTTTCTCATCCCCTCCACCAAAGATTACATGTACAACTCACACGACCATCAATCTTACTCCAGACTGGATTACATTTTTGTGTCACAAGACCTGCAGGGCACACTCCAGGGAGCTAAGATTATTCCCATTACTATATCAGATCATGGTCCAGTAACGGTTGGTCTACATTGGGGAAAGATGATACAGGGAATCCCAAAATTGTATTTTCCCGCTTTTTTGACACGTGATAAGGCTATGCGATATGAACTACGGCTTGATTCAGAGAGTTTTTTCAAATGAATGACCCGGGGAGACCTCACCCCAGAACAATTGGGACGCCTTTAAGGCAGTCATGAGGGAGAAATGTCTTGCGCTGGTATCGGCCATAAAGGGGTTGGAGACAGCCCTGTCACAAGTGGAGCGGGACTTTAAGGTTGAATCCCACTCGCAGCTTAAAGCGCTGTTGAGTACTCTCAAAGGCAAACTGGGGGCAATTTACAAAAGCTGACCTCAAGTCCCATTGCTCAGGCTTCGGCGGAGCTCATACGATCAGGAGAACAAGGTAGGCTCCCTCCTGGCACGTCAATTTAGGGAGAAGAGGTCCAAGGAGTATATTGGGGGAATTTATAAAGAGGGGGGGAACGAGAACTAGACGACGAGGGTAAAACCTTGCTGTTCTGTGCTTTCTACCAAGACCTCTATAAAGCAATACCTCCCGACACCACCGCACAAAGGGCTTATTTAGACACCATAGCCCTTCCTCGGATCTCAGATTCTTGGAGGGAACAGCTGGACGCTCCAATCACTGACGAAGAGGTACGCCTTGCAATCGAGGCGCATAAGCTTCATAAATCTCCGGGGCCGGACGGCCTAACGGCCCTTTTTTGTAAAACCTATAATCCCGAACTAGTGCCACATCTGACAGCCCTTTTAAATGACATAGTGACGAGGCAGGCGATTACACCCTCCATGGTGGAAGCGCTCATTACAGTAATCCCCAAACCGGGAAGGACCCCCAGCACTGTGCCTCTTATAGGCCGATTGCTCTCCTAAACTTAGACGCCAAGCCTTATTCGGCTATTCCAGCGACCCGTTTAGAAGACTTGCTGCCTGACATTGTTCATCCGGATCAGTCCGGTTTTGTAAAGGGGAGACAGACGCATGACAATATCCGTAGGACGCTCCACCTTGTCGAAAAAGCTAATGAGTTCAAGATCCCGGCGATATGGTTGGGGCTGGATGCGGAAAAGGCTTTCAACAGGGTGGATGGGGATTTTCTGTTTCTCACTCTGGAGAAGTTTGGCTTTGGCAATAGCTTCTTACTAATGATATGTGCCTATTATGTAAAACCGCGATCGAGAGTCATGGTTAATGGGGTTAGCTCAGAGTTCTTCGAGCTGGAAAGGGGTACACGGCAGGAGTGATATCTCTCTCCGTTATTGTTGGCTCTGAGCATCGAGCCGCCAACGGCCTGCCTCCGAAAGAACCCAGACATTCAAGGCATCAGATTTTGAGGGGAGGACCACAATGTGTCACTGTTTGCAGACGACATTTTGTTTTCCCTCACGAGTCCTGCCTCTTACCTCTGAGCACTTCACCCCGAATTGAGAGCTTTCGAGAGTGTGGCGGGCTTTCGAGTCAACCTCTCTACGTCTTCTATTCTGAACATTACTTTATCGGAGGGGGAAAAGAGAGTACTGCAAGAGAATTCCCCATTTGCGTGGACCAAACACGGGTTAACATACCTGGGAATATAGATCACCGCCAATAGAGAAGGCTTATTTAGGGTGAATTTCCCTCTCTTACTCAGACAGGTAAAACATGACTTACACCGCTGCAAGCCCCTATTCATCTTGTGGTTGGGGAGGATTCATGCAATTAAAATGACCCGGCACCCTCAGTTGCTCTATTTATTCTAGGCCGTGGCAATAGATGTAGAAAGAGGTGAACTCGCTGATTCTACGATACGTGTGGCAGGACGGTAGGGCACGACTACCCTTTCACGTTCTACAGAGACCTAAAGCAGAGGGAGGAGTGGCTCTCCCGGACATAGAACTATATTTCAAGGTGGCACAGTTAAGAGTCATCACAGAGTGATGCATGCGCGCCTCTGATAAGCACTGGCTCCATATGGATAGGGCTAATGTGGGCAGGACCATATGGGATGTGCTCTGGAAGCCCAAGAAAGATAGGCCAGCAAATGCATACCTAAGCACCCCTACCAGGATCACACTTAAGACTTGAGATGAGGTAAATAAAAGTAGAGGCTGGACCACTTTCCCGTCCCCGTACACACGCATACACTTTAATCCAGAGTTTTTGCCAGCACTCAAAGAGGGACCCTTTGACATTTGGAGAGAGGGTGGGTGTAAAGTGCTTTCTGATCTCTTCCACAACTATGATATTATTTCTTTTGGGAATTGCCAACAAGACTATGGGGTTCCGGATTCAGAGCACTTTCATTATTTGCAACTTAAACACTGGGCGCTTTCCCCGATGCGGCGACGAGGGAATATACTCCAATAGAAATGTGGGTGCGCAAGGCAACCAAGACCAAGGGCTCAATTTATTTTCTCTACAAACTCCTAGTCTCTACCGCTCGTGCTCCGCAGCCCTGGTATAGATTAACATGGGACCAGGTCCTGGGCAGAGAGACAACTGAGGGGGAATGGAAACACTTATGGTCAGGCAAAATTCAATCACTCGCTTGACCTGAGAGAAGCGCATTATAAAATCTTATTCGACTGGTACTTAGTTCCTGCCAAACTTCAAAAGATCTTTCCACATACTTCAGATCTTTGCTGGAGAGGAAGCGGGGTTCTTGGGGATTTCCACCACATCTGGTGGGATTGCCCTATGATCAAGCCCTTTTGGGAATTCCTGGCCCAAATGAAAGATATATTAGGTTACCGCGTCCCGACTTCCATAGAGGGTATTCTCCTGGGCTTTAGGGACAACACATTAGAACATCAAACCAGGGTGGATAAGGCCATTATGTGGCCGTGTCTAGGCACAGCGAAAAAGGCAATACCGGCTTATTGGAAAAAAACAGAAGCCCCAATCATGGCACAGTGGCACTCCCGTCTGTGGAAGATTCTCATAATGGAACGCATGACTGACATTTTCAGAGGCGAATATGAAAATGTTGAATTTAAGTCGGGTCCGTTGGTGTCATATCTTACGAAGAGGCTTGCCCTTGCAGTTTGTCCGCCCACACTAAGAGGACTACACCTATTCCAATTTTAGACCTTGCAATGGCGCTATACTAGAGCTCCTTTCCCGGAGATAGTCATGGCACATATCAGGCACCTGGCAGTAGCATTAAATGCCACCAGTGCACCCGGAATAGTAGCTAGGGAAGGGAAGGACGGCTTCTCCACTACAGGGAGGAGGGAGGTTGGGAGGGGGTGTTGGGTAGTTTTCAGTTTTTTGTTGTTTTCTTCCTCTTTGTTACCTCCGCCATAACAACATGGGACATTGTGGAGCTCGATAAACATGTCTTTCTTGTACTTTAATACTGTGACAAAATTAGCGATGTATCACCTATGGACTGTTGGAAAGGCCAGGAGCTAAGCTGATATGGCAATGTTCATATTACAATGTCAATAAACACAACTTTGACAAAACAAAAATCTAATTTTCCTCACATTTCTGTGTGGGAAAGTTGTGGGATCACTGGGCCAAAACACAATTCCTACCACACAGAGTTCTTCTCGGTCCCTCGAGTAAAATTATACCTCACTAGTGTGGGTGGTCCAAGTGCTTTTGACAGGGAAGGGCAAGAAATGTGTATAGATTGAAGAGATATCACAGCAAGATGATAAACACAATTATGTTTTATAGTTTTTTAGGGTGAATTTGCTTTGAGCACCCACACAAGTGAGGTATCATTTTACTTGGGAGACTGAGGGGAACACTGGGTCATAGGAAATTTGTGCGGACGCAGTGATCCCACACTGAAAAGTAAGAACAATTTGATTATTTTAGCTAACTTTGAGGGGATTCTGGGTAGCTACACGTCCCTGGACTCTGCTGCATGACTAGTTGTTAGAAATATCTAAGTTTGAAGATGGCCCCTAAGCCCGGGTCTAAAAACAGAGGTAACTCCCAAGAAAAAACCAGGTTGTTTTGTGACAGATACGTCGTTCTTTTCACTCAGAGTATTACATAGCGCAGACTTGACCCGAAGATATCAGGTATGCTCTACATGGATGAGCACCAACTGCGTTACATAAGGACACATTCATTTTGGCTAGGCACAGGAGATTAAGTGATTTGCCCAGAACCACAGAATTTTGAGCGTCATTGCCGAGACTCAAAGCTGGTTCCCCAGATTTGAGTCGACTGCCCTAACCATTAGACCACATCCTCTCCCCCAAGTTTGATGTCTCCACAATATGTTTTGGGCCCTCCCTGTCGCAGGCACTTTGCCCACCCAGACAAGTGATGTACTACTTTTATTGTGAGACAGGGGGAACGCTGGATGGTAGGAACTTTGTGTTGTCCCAGTAATCCCACAATTTCCCCACAGAAATGTGAGGAAAATGTGATTTATTTTGCAAAATTTGAGGTATGCTTGGGATTCTGGTTGGAAAAACGCTGAGGGATCCACGCAAGCCACACCTCCCTGTACTCCCCGTGTGTCTAGTTTTTCGAAATGTCTGGAGCCCGGGACCAAAAAATGCAGGTTACTCCCTTGCAGAACCACGTCATTTTGTGATTGATAATTTTGATGTCTTGTGGTAAATATTCTTTTTACCGAAACTGAATTTCATACGGAATCCTTAAAATAAAGTAAAATAGCTCAGAATAACAAGAGGCAGAAATCCGTGGTATAAGAGGTTTCTAAATGGGCTTTATTCCATCCAAAATGGCCGACTCGAGTCGTGGCCTTCAGGTTCCGTCACCACGAGGGTTCAGGAAGTGAAGTACAATACTTTATTGACAAGAAGTAACTTTTATAGGTCATACATTTACAATGAAACAAGTGCAGAAAGGCGTAACAATTGATAAGATAAATTAACATAGTGATACGTAATTGAAACTAGGCGTAATAAGGAGCAAAAAGAAACATGATTGGCTCTCATTATCTTACATAGGTGGATCTATACGATAATACTTAACATGGATGCGTGCGCAGCAGCATGACGTGTGATTGACGTGCAACTAGGGGGTGAAGGGGACTTGACATTTAGCTCTACATGTGGAGACGAGAAGTCTAGGGGGTCATGTCAACCTAATCCCAAATCATATCTAACATCCTATGTTTAGAGAACTATGTTATCCACAAGGAAGGACTCTCGGACAGAATCTATTCTATACTAACTGTATGTGCGTGTACAGGCGTCTAAGTGTCTATATGAGAAGCGAGGGGCAGAAAACTTTCCATGGCAACAGGGCTATGAATCACTTGCAGGAGGACGGAAAGGCTGAGTCCTTTGCTTGTGAGCTAAAGGAAATGTTTACCTAAATCACTAGACAGGAATGCATCGGCTGAAGAGCAAAATAGATAATTCGAAGGTGAAATACAGCTTCTTGGCAGGCAGGCGAAAACTGGCCGAGGCAGGCACCGTTAGCTGCACAGGGAGTAGGACAAAGTTCATGGATACAGATGCGAGCTCAAGCTGAAACTGTCAGAGACAGAGAGCAGGGAAAGGCTTTGAGGAAAGAATCGGGCCTACTTGCCTGAACTGTAAAAATGGAGTACCTTAGCCATATAAAGTCGGTGGCTTTTCATACTTAGGAATTGAATATCCAGCCCATTGATGGCGGATCTGACAGAGAACATGTCGACGGTAGACACACATATGTTTGCGTCTTGGAAACTGGAACTGGAGGGAACATACATGTACTTGTGACATGCACATAGAATCGTTGGGGTCCAAGATAGGGGACATAACTGATCAGGAAAATCCACATTTCCACAGTCTCCACAGTACGTTTGGACCCATTTCCTGCTGCGGGCACTAGGCCTAACCACACAAGTGAGGAACTCTTTTTTATCGCGACACCAGGGGGAACGCTGGGTGGTAGGAAATTTGTGTCAGCCGGTGATCCTACAACTTTTCCAAACAGAAATGGTAGGAAAATTTGATTTTTTAGCACAATGTGAGGTTTGCAGGGGATTCTGGGAAAGAAAACTTAGGGAGATCCATGCACGTCACACCTACCTGGACTCTCCTGTTTGTCTAGTTTTCAGAAATGTCTGGGTTTGGTTGGTTTCCCTAGTTGCCTGCCGAACCAGGAATCAAAAACGCAAGTTACTTCGTTGCAAAACCAGGTTGCTTGTGATCGATAATTTTTATATCACCACAGTACGTTTCCTGTTGCGGACACTAGGCCTACCGACAAAAGTGAGGTACCATCTTTAATGGGAAAATTAGGGGGATGCTAGGTGTGTGAAATTTTGTGGCTCCCCGCAGATTCTAGAGCTTTCCATCACAGAAATATGAGGAAAATGTGTGTTTTTACAAAAATGTTGAGGTTTACAAGGGATTCTGGGTAACAGAACCTAATGAGAGTCAAACAAGTCATCCATCCTGGAATCCCCTGGGTGTCTAGTTTTAATAAATGCACATAGTTGCTATGTTTCGTAGGTGGCGGCTGAGCTAAGGCCCAAAATCCACAGCTCGGCACATTGTAAAAAAAGGGTCCACTTTCATTGGAAAAATGTGATGTGTCCTTTTTGCCGTTTCAGGTCACAGGCACTAGGCCTACCCACAGAAGCGAGGTACCATTTTTATTGAAAGACTTTTGGGAAATGCTGGGTGGGTGGAAGTTTGTGGCTCCCTACACCTTCCAGAACTTTCCATGAGACAAATGTGTTTTCGTTTACCAAGTTTGAGGTTTGCACAGGATGCTGAGTAATAGAACCTGCTGAAATCCACACAAGTCACCCCATCCTGGATTTCTCTATGTATGCAGTTTTCAAAAATGTACAGATTTGCCAGGTTTCCCTAGATGCTGGCTGAGGTCGGACCCAAAATCCACAGCTGGGCACATTGCAAAATAAAGTTATGTTTTCAGTTTAAAATTGTGATGTGTCCACATTGCGTTTTGGGCCGTTTCCTGTCACGTGCAGTTGGCCTATCCATGCACATAAGGTATCATTTTTATTGGGAGATTTTGCAGAAAACAGAATACTGAACAGGTGTTACCAATTTTCTTTCTCTGCATTTTGACCTTCCAAATGTAAGACAGTGTGTAAAATAGAAATTATTTTCCAAAGATGCCCTCTAATTCACATGCTAGTATTGGTACCCATAAATTCAGAGATGTGCAAATAACCACTGCTTATAAATTCAATACCTTGTTCTAATTTCAGAAATGCATAGGTTTTCTTGATACTTATTTTTCACTTTTTACTGTATATCCGGTACACTATGAAAAAACCATTACAAGCTTCAGCTTGGTTATTGACTCTGAGTGCCTCAGGTTCCTGGTGAACCTACAAGCCCTACATATTCCTGCAACCTAAAGCATCCAGCAGAGGTAACTGTATATTGCTTTCACAAATCTGCCACAGTTAGAAGAAGTTACAGGTATGTGCCTGGCACTTTTGACTCAATCTAAATATTTTGATATTTGAACTGTTACTTTCTGTAGGAAAACCTTGAAGAATCTACACATAGGGCCCTTTGTTAAATTCTAAATTGTGTCTACTTTTCTGAAATGTATATCTTTCCCGGATCCAATCTTGGTTTCACACCCATTTCTACCACTAACTGAAAAGAGGTTGAAAGCACAAAAATAGCAATAATAGGCAATGTCTCGGTAGAACATTTTAGTTTTCTGTCAAAAATCTGACTGTTCCTGAAAGCTGGCACAATGGTGATTTTAGCACCGCAAACCCTTTGATGATACCATTTGCAGAGGAAAAAAACCAGACGCTTTCTTTTGCAGCACTATTTCCCATTTTCCCAAAGAAAAACTCAATTTAGCTGTAATTTGGCTAATTACGCGGTCCCCTCCAGGGGAATCCAAAAACTCTGGGTACCTTTAGAAACCTCAGGATGTTGGGGAAAAAGGACGCAAATTTGGCATGGATACCTTATGTAGACAAAAGGTTATGGAGGCCTAAGCACAAACTACCCTAAATGGCCAATTCAAAGGCTTAGCACCGGGGGGCGGAGGGGGTCCTGGCAGCGAAGAGTTAAGCTCTTTCAACCATAACTACCTTTCTATTTACTTGTATTCTTCCCATTTAGAAGACTTAGGGCCATATATCAAGGAACGGCGATAATATTATCACCGCTTTAGTGGCAGGAAACTGCCGCTAAAGCGGCGATAATGGGCTTGATAATATGCCCTTGAGAATTCCCATAGAAGCCCAGGTTCTGGTGTGAACCTGGGCTTCTATGGGAATTCACAAGGGCATATTATCAAGCCCATTATCACCGCTTTAGCGGTAGTTTCCTGCCGCTAAAACGGCGATAATGTTATCGCCGTTCCTTGATAATATGGCCCTATGTTTTTACAGCAGGTGATTCCCAATTATATGACCCCAACATACCAACAGAAACACAATGGTAACTGGCAACAGTGATTTACATAAACCAGATATCCACTGTGGGAGCCAGCAGAACTAATTTGAAAACCAATCCTGCTCAGAGGCACCTTCCTCTACGTGCATAGTTCTTTGTAGATTGTGTAATACTTGGATGGCAAGTGTCAGTGTTCCTTTGTACGTCTTTTCCTGGGATGAACGTGCAGCAGGCAGCACCGAGCTTGGCACAGAACACTTCCCTTCATGGCAGTCATTATGTCCAGCACATAGCGGTGCTGCATTACCATGAGGCAGATGGCTCACATTTCTTCCTTGATCGGATTGAGGCTAAGCTCAATGCTGTTCATCATTTCGAGCATCTACCACTGGGTTATTTGAGGCCAGCAGGCATTAGCTTTTGTCTGTAGAGTGGAGAAGGGTATCAACCCCCCTGCAACTGTTGTGCTACTATGAACAGTCTGAATTCTTCTGGAACTTCTTGTGTTAGCTTTGTTTGCCCTAAGTTGTTAGGGTATTCCCATGCATGGGTCCCTTGCTCACTTTCCTCTTGATTCAAACTAGCCTGGCAGATGAGCCACCTGTGCCCCCTTAACAGATGTTTGAATTTATGGTTCATGACTAGACCCAGATTTACGTGTTCTACAAGAATGTGTAATTTGTTTATTGTACTTCAAAACTGTGTATAATGCCGCCCAAAACCTCTGTACATCGAGACAGTCTTTAGACCCGATTCCCAGCCACTGTGTTTAATTAAACCAACGTGTTCCTCTTTTGGCAAATGCCTCTTGTCTTTTCATTGTTTTCAAGATAAATTCATATTTGAACTACATTATCAACATCATCCGTGTCTTTAAGATGGGTAAGTTGAAGGGGGGAAGAAGGGAGCTCCGAAGATGAAACCTCTTGGGTAGAAGGACCAGAATTCATAATAATACCATTACTTTACACCAGAGGTGGCCATACATTTCTTACCCTTCGTGGAGGGATCTTCAGAGGAGAGCCTTATAGAGAGGGACCCGTCTAAATTCTTTGAAACCTCCAACATAGAGACTTCCACAGCCTGCTCGACTAAATCCTTAATAAAGGATTTCAAATTATCCTTGAACACCTGAGTGTCTTCTTCCTTAGACATAATGAGGAACATGTAATGGTAAATATTATGATGAAAAAATAGAGAAATTACAAAAAACACCCAAGAATATAACAGTGAATAATTGTTAACTGGTAAATAAATGGTTAATATTGGAAGTAGCTAAAGTGGAGTGGCTAAGACTAAAGGAGTGTGAGAAAAGGAGGCATTTCAGGCAGAGAGGATTGTCTACAGCAGGAGCCAAACCTCAGTGGGCATTACTGCTTATTGGAGCCAACAACAAGGAGAAATGAGCAAGGAGAAGGCGCCAGAGCTCTAACATCATGGAGCACAATGTAAACAGCATGGGGAAATATGCGCATTGTCGGAGAAGCGAGCGATGGCGAGGCACACAGTGAGAAAGCCGAGCAAATACCACAATTAAAGGGGCTAAATACACATGTAATACAGTAATTCAATAAAGCTTATAAATTACAGTGTGCAACATGAAAAGAATACTTATCTTGACTTCGAGCTAGAAGAAAAGAGCAATTACTGTTTTCAGTCAAGATAATTAAGAAAGCTACTGGACATTCTATTGGTGCTTTAATTGTGATGTCATTGTTGGAAGTTCTTTATCCAGGTTTTCTGGGTAATGTAGCTTGTTTTTTTCTTTGCTGCGATTTAATAAACAGTAAGCATAATATGAGCCTCCGGTTTTGTAATAAAATAATTAACAGTTGAAGAATTTCTTGAATCTCTGTTCTCCATTGTATCTTTCTTAGTAGCACTTTCTCTTATCCTCCTATTGGTGTGGTTTATAGCACCAAGATGCCATTTGCCGTACTAGTATGCTTTAATAATAAAATTATATACACATTTTTCTTAGGAACCGGTAGATTTCACAACTATGGTGAATATATATTGTGCTCCATAATTCTTGTAAAGGTGTTAACTAACTTTGCCTGGTTAAAATCTAGATCAAATAATTTTTAAATACACTCAGAGGAATAGTGTGCCATTCGTGCTGCATTTGAGGATGAACATGATCTGGTGTTCAAGTTAAATGGATGGGTTGGTGATGAGGGGTTTATTGTCTTTAGGGTAGTTGTTAGATTTTTGTAACATATAATCTTACCCTAAGTCTTCGGTTTTATCAATGTTCATGTTTATGTACAAATGTAATAGTGTCCCTAGGAAGGTATCCTGCAATGTGTTTGACGCAAATGTGCGTAATAAACATCTGTACACCCAGAATTTAAATGCAACAGCATTTTCATACTTTGTAGTTTTATGCTGTAATTGGCATCTACCATCTAACACTATACTTTGTAAATGGAATAGGATTAAAAATCAAAAGATGTCTTTCCCACACAGTCAGGGGTGAGCTAGTCTTGGTAGATCAACAAAGGGATCGACTAGCAGGTTAATTTAGCGATGTACGTAAGGCCAGGGGAGGTGATTGACAATCTCTTGAATATAGCAGAATGGGTGGTGCGTAGGAGCGGGGACTCCTACTGCCGCTAGCGACAAGTGTGCTATCTCCTTTAAAGCTACTCTTTCTGGGGCTTATATACAAGCCCCTAACCCCACTGATACGTGTCTTTCTTCCATATTAAAAGTGACCCACTGGCAGCGCAAGGGGCTTGTTAATAAGCCTGTTTGCCTGGATCCACGCAGAGGCACAGCTCCAGACTTTCATTTGTTAACTCTTGTCAAACTCATCATTTTTTTCAAACCGATGAGGTAATCAACCAGCTGTTTTTTTAAATTATATTACCGTCTTAATTACCTCATTAGTAAACTCATCTGCGTAGAGGCTCGCAGGCAATGTCGGCTGCGCAGAGAGGGCGTGTCCTGTGACTGACGGAGGCGCCTGTGAATAATATGTGCATTTGGAAGCTTTTGCCGATCGGCGCCCCCTCTCTTTGTTTGTTCTTTGAGTGACGCCATCTTCAGACGTGGATGAAAAAAGCCTGGATCAAGCGATGAGAGACCCGGCCTCCTGCCTGGGAGTTTACCATTCTGGAGGTATGACACTTGATCCAATCACCTCAAAACAGCGCTCGACCTAAGGGGCTGAAGCAGAAATAATTCTTTAATGTTGTTCTTTCTGCCCTAGAGATAAGCAGTTTGCAAAAAGTGCATTTTTCTTAGTTCCTGGATAAGCAGGCTCTGGGAGAAGGGCGGAAATGATCAGATAAGCAGAGGTCATGAACACTCCGGGCTGGGCCACCAATAAACCGCAGCTGGCAGAGAGGATAACGGACGCGACCGCATGCCTTGGGTCTTGTAAAACTCGCGCCGCAGCACGCCGACCTGCGTAGCCGTGACGTATTGACGTTGCCTCCTGGCAACCCGCCCTTTCTTGGGAGCGAAAAAGGAAGTTTATCTCACTCACGCGCCAATCCTCTGCTCTGGCCTGGCTCATCACTTCACTCCTCTGCCATCCTCAGTCCACGGCTTAATTAGACCCCTAGACTCGCCGTGTTGAAAATCTTACAGTTAATTATCTGAATTTCCAAGCTAATTTGACACACAAAATATCTCTGCCCACTCTACCACGCCTCATTAGCAAATAAACTCATTCATCTGCCAAAAAACTCGCGTTTTTTGCTTCACTCCTTCTCTGTGGACTTCGACTTTCTTACACATAAGTACATTAAACACAATAATGTTTTCATGTTTGGCCTACAGGGAGAGACGTTTTTATACAAGCAGACCAAGCACTATAACATCACTCTCATTTGCCCACTGCGCGTACAATGAACTACATGAATGAGCTGCGCCATATAACTATGATCACGAGACTGCAGAATCTATGTTCAGAAGACCCCTCAATGTATAAAGTGTGCTCTATTAATTCTGTAGGATTAAAGCTCATAATGCACCCAAACGAGTTCATGGCGCTAACATAATCCTCAAGGACACTCAGTCACCAGGGAACATGGACGAGCTCACCGCTGGCATCCAGGCAGGGCACATTAAAGTCCTAAAATAAAACAAGTATTTGCAGTGCAATAGGTCTCGCATTACTGAAAGTTTGAGCTATTGGTGTTGCAAATAATAATGCAACGCCAATAGCTCAAACTTTCAGTAATGTGAGACCTATTGGATTGTAAATGCTTATTTCTTTTGCTCAACGTTTCTGATTCCAAAATGGCGACGCTTCAAGGTCGTGCGTTGTGCAGGGTGGGACCAAGGTTGCAGATGGTGCTGAAGGGAAAGCATCTCATCAATGCCACCTTGAGAAGCGGTAAGCAGCCGGTGGGATTGCAGGGGACCTATCATTTCAATAGCACCGCCATAGGCAGTCTAACAGGCCACTGGTTAAGGTAGCTGAAACACAACAGTGGCATAGGAGAAGCTAGCCAAACAGAGTCAATGGCAAAGAACCAGAGCCACTAGAAGGAACCAGGAAGAATCTGAAGGGAACACTTCACTTTACAAAAGCTACCAGTAAATAGACATAAGATTCCCACCAATTAGGAGCATACACAGGGAAATTGCGATGGCGCATAGAGAAGACTATCACAATAACACTATAGAGGCAAATCGCCTTTTATTGCCACAGTGAGGCACACTGAAAAAAGCACATGCCTGGCAAATGGCAAAGAAGAAAAGGAAGGCGAGGATCGCAAACTATATTTTTTCAATATTGTACATTTTTTGTGAGCAGCGAAGCACGCTGTCTGTGCCGCGCTGCTTACTAAAAGCATATAATATTGAAAAAATAGAGTTTGGCGAGCCGCACAGAAGAAAAGAAAGGCACAGCCACCATTCTTAAAGAGGCCTCGCTGCTTACTGAATGTTTAAAAACAGACAAGGATCGCCTTACTCAGAAGGAACCAGGGTATCAAGTGTGCAACAAGGAACAGCGGTTCCTGTTGACTATATGAAAAATATTTGATAATTATAAAGCTCAATGGCATATACTTTATATGGGAACAGATTATCAGAGGGAGAATCAAAATCATACAAACCTGGGGGCCGATCCACAGAACTAATCTGCGTCAAAATCCTAAACTTACTACTTTTGGTATTCACAGAAGGCATTTGGTAGTAGTAAAGTTAGGATTCCTAACTTTACTGCTACTAAACTGAGACAAAATCCTAACTTTACGACTTTCGGTATTCACAAAAGGCATTTAGTTGTAGTAAAGTTAGCATTCCTAACTTTACTACTACTAAATGCTTTCTGTGAATACCAAAAGTCATAAAGTTAAGATTTTGTCTCAGATTACTTATGTAAATCGGGCCCCAGGAGTTTCAAGGGTTTTTACTTATTTTTTCACTTTGTGTTGTAAAGTATATTAAACAATGTGCACGGTATCCCAAGTGAGCCAGAATCTAAAACAAGCATTTGCAGTGCAATTGGTCTCACATTAGCAAGTTAGAGCTATTGGCGCTGTAAATGACAATGTATTTTACCTATGTGTTTTGGTTTGGAGTGGAGTGGATGTATAGGGATTGGAGAGAAATGATGTGGGTTGAATTGGGATTGTTAGTTGTGGAATTGTGTGGGGTGGAATTGGTGGTGTGTAGTGTATTTATGTAGTGGAAATATATGGCATGGTGAACAAATAGGGGTGAAAGCTGCACAGAATAGATAGAAAGAAAGATAGAGCGGGATAGGTAGTTTGTGAACGAAGTGGTGAATAAACTCCAGACAGAGGAGCAGAAAGTGTGTGAGAAAGAGCGAAAGAAGGGGAGTGCAGGCCACAGATGCATGAACGGTGCATCTGTGTACTGAGAATGAACCAAATTCTGATTGTATAAAGCAGTTCAATGTCAAACTTTATGAGAAAAAGTTAAGCTCAGTCTGTGTGCCTGTAAGAAGTTTGCCTGGTATATGATCTCCACGAATGTAAGTGGACACGTTGCACCAGTCCAGACAATCCTTTTGGTGATATAAGTGGTCTTAGACAACCTTAGAAGCTCTCTAAGTGGTAGCTTTGGAGAGCAGCCTGCGTTCAGGCTTAGTCCAGAAGGAGTGTAAAGCAGCATGTTTTACCAGAATGTAATCTTTTAATATGGATGAAGTAAAAATGAACCACACAAGGTATTTATAAATAATATATTTAATATATAATGCTCTCTAACACACAGAAATATCTCCTACCCGGAGATATGCACAATGCACACACTACTTTAGCTAATAAACATAGCAAATAGCACGTAATACACAGTGGACCACAGGGGGGACGAAACCATATACTAAGAAAGTGGGATAAGAACCACAACTCGGGTCAAGACAATGTTGAAAGGACGTAGAAGTGCTGGAGACCCAAGGAACCATCCAAGGTGAGTAGATAGGGACCCCACGGACAGCATGTGCCATGTGGGAACACGACCGCATGCTCCATACAACTTTACGGGTAAGTCGCGGTTGGATGTTTAAAGATTAAGGACTCTTCCCAGTGGACCCTGAAGAAACCCTGTGGAAGACACAAGGTTGGAGAGCCACCCCACCAGTTGATATCCTAGTACCCACGTTACCTACACTAGTGAAGTTGGGTGCAGACGTGTGTAGTGATGTCGGAAACCGCCGTCAAACCCAATTGAGGACTTTAGGAAAGTACCGCTGTTGAAGAAGGAGAAAGTGTCCGGTGGAATCCGAAGGTGGATTCTAGATGTGAGGTACCTGAAAGCAGAGGGGATAGAGTCTATGATACTCAGGAGTGACCAGGAGACTTGGAAGACAAATGCCTTCCGATGTCGGGTGTTGCAGGATGGATGACCATGACCGTGACTCTGCAGCTGTGAGGATCAGGCGACGCGGAGGAGGACCAGGAGCCATGCACGAGCTGTCTCACGAAGGATGTCGAGTGTTGAAGGGTCGGCGTCCAGCGGGAGCACCAACAAGCCTTGGCAAATGCAACCAATGCAGGAATTGAAGAAGAAGCAACGTCGGGACCAGCAAGGTCCAGGGGACTCACCACAATCAGGGGAGTCAGAGCAGGTCTTAGCAATCAGGGGAGCCCAAAAGAAACAACTGTGACACTCAAATGGACCCACAGGCCGGAGGCACTGGAGTCACAAGAGGACCTCAAGCAGCTCACCAAAAGATGCTGGCCAGGATGCACACAAGGTGGTGTGGCTGAAGATTATGGTCTCTGGAAATGCTCGAGGTGGGAGCTACATGGAGCACGAAGATCTTCTTGGAAGGAAGCCACCAAGTCTTTGCAACTGCAAGTTGATGCAGTGCAGAGAGGTTCGGTTATTGCAACCCCCAAGAGGGATACTGGCCTCAATCTTGGTGAGAGGACAGGGCACGCCTCAGGAGCTGTGGAAAACCACCACCGGTCTTGCAGAACCTTATGGAGTCCGGAAGAGCTCGGGATCAGCAGACCGGTCGACTTAGTTGAGGTGCCTACGAATGCAAGGGAGTGGCTCCTTCACTCCAAAAGAGATGTCTTTAAGTGCCTATGATGCCCACAGGCCTTGGAAGATTCCTGTGTGGTGCACAGAAACAGACAACGCAGCAGCCTGGAAGGGAGACAAAGTCGAGCCCAAACGAAGTCCAGCAAAGTCCAAAGTGCCCAGACTGTTGAAGAAAAAGTGGTGTCTGATCTGAATCTTATCCCATGATAAATCTAGGGACCTACAGCCAGGTAAGCCCTTAAGTACCCTAGGGAAAGGGTTGGGATGAGTCAGTGGATCCTCCAGGGGAGGGTCTGGACAGGGAGAAGGTTGCTCCCATTTACTTTGTCCAACGGCTCCCAGGACTGGTTTGAACTGGATTGTGCACAGGGCCACCAAATGTGCCCCTCATGCAGACTTAGTGGCGCTGGCAAGCACACCCACCTGGTCCCAATATACTAAATCCTGTCTGAGAGATGGTCACAACTTCCTATGACAGAATGCCTATTGTTCTGCCTTCCTCTGCTCGAGCTTGGCTCAGCAGCAAGAGGGCAGAAATGTGTCTCTAGTCAGCAGCAACCATTTTGTGCTGTCTGGGTCTAGAAGGTTGGCACTGGGAGCCCTGAGAGCCTAACAGATGGCTCTTCCAGTGTTTGGGACCATACCTCCCACACCGTTTACGGTGTGGGGATATGATTCCAACATGTTTTTTACCAAACATGATAGGATTCGTTGCAGTCATTTTCAAGATGAACATTGCTTAATTACGCGGTGCCCCTCTATATAATATATGGCTGCTGCACTGACAACTCGGGAGAATGGACTCCGTAGACTGTAGGGGTGTCCTGCTCATGCAGGGGCACCCTCTCACTTAGAACCAAGCACCCTGACTTCAGGATTGCAAAGGACTGCTTAGGGGTGACTTATAGGTTTTAAGTGCAGTGACCCTAGATATAGGAAACCTATATCTTTAGTAAGCGGTGCAAGTACCAGCTTACACAAGCTGCAATGGCAGGCCTATAGTTCCATTTTGAATGGTCTACCAAGGGTGGTATAATGCATTATTCAGCCCATGGGGTGCCTCTGGGCTATCCCTGTGCCCTGGGCACCTTAGTAAAATATACTAGAGACTTATAAGGGTACCCCATTATCCAATCTGGGATGTACCTAAGTACTGAACACAACAATTTAAGGGAGAAAGCAGATAGACTAGGTTCCTGATTAGCAGGATACCAGACAGACAAGTCAATCGCAGCTTAGCACCAGGCAAAATGTGGGGGTAACCATAGAAGCAGATCCTACTTTCCTACAGTGCCAAAATATATATCCTCTTCTTAGGTCACTCAGCGATAGAATGTGTGAGAGGAGTCCATACTCATACTGGATCATACCTAGAAGAAAAAAAAAGTTCTATAGAAATTTGCTCTCCGATCTCATTTTAAATGATTTTACTGGTTAGGTTGTTAAAAACCACCAACAAGATAACTGACTGAGAGCACTCATAATTAACAGTTAGGCTACTGTAATTTTGCATGTGCCATGATCCAGGACTGTTCTCAGCTAGCTTCCGGATAATGGAAAGATCTCCATTCCCTACTTTATTCTGTGTAAAACTCCATCTTTCTCGTTCTAGCTACACATATAAATGCTCTAGAACTTGCCAACCAGGATCTGAGCTCTATTCAATTAAGGCTGCAGCCCCATGTGAAGACTTTGGGACAGACCGTGGCTTGACACATCCTTGAATAGGTACATGTGACAATCAGTCAATAAACCTTACTGTTTCTCCGATGGAAGGATGAAGAAATAGTGTTCTAAAGTGCCTTGAGTTTGCCGGAGCTAAGAAATGGTGGGAACAACCAGCTATCACAAAACTGAATAAAATCCTCCTCTTTCAGCACTACAAATCAGTTAGTGCCAAAGAAAACCAACTTTCTGTGGCACATTAGTGAAATGCAGAGTGTGCTAGATGAGGAGGGGTGTGGAAGCCATCCAACCACGGTTCAGTGAAGGGAGAAGATTTTCCAGTTTTTTTCTCTGGTATTTGCTGATATGAGGCAGTTCGTTATTCAGCGATCTACTCTTCTTACTCACCCTGCCACACCAAGGCCAGCCGCACCTTGATTTGCGAGTAAGAGAAGACACAGTGGCAGTAAGCCATTTTTGACTGCAGGGGCCTGATGCACAGTACCTGAAACTACAACCAAAAGGGTGTTATCCATACCTGGCATAATTATTGTTTAACACTGCGGCACAATTTCAATTTGGCAACCTCGAGTTTTTTATTCGGCTGTGAAGACTCGGATGTTCCCATGACAATCTTTGGAAAAGGTGCTTAACCAACTTGTGACACTCACAGGCTACAAAAGTAAGGAAAGCCGGACCTGGGCTGCAATACCGGCCCAAGAATTTAAGGGGCATATCAGCAGGCGGAAAAGCGGCGATAATTTTATCGCCTAATCAGCAAGGTCACGCTAAGGCGTGAAACCTTGCTTTAGCGTCAGGATTCCTAACGCTCAGCTTTGCATCTCTAATGAGATGCAAAGTGGGCGTTCCTGACCTGGCATGACAGGAGAAATGTCGCTAAGCGACATTTCTCCTATCAGCAAGCCTAACACTATGAAGCATAGTGTCAGGAAAAGTAGCGATAACCCCTGTTATCGCTACTTTCCTTACGCCTGCTTCAGGACTGACTTAGCCATGATATCCTATGGAAGGTGGATATCATGGCTAAGTTTGTGAGTCCCTATCAACTAGCTAACGTGAGATTATCGCTGGGTTTCCAGCGATAATCTCACGTTAGCCAGTTAGCGCTAGGATTGTTATCGCTGATGAGATGAGCGTTGCTAATAGCACGCTATCTCAGCGATAAAAATCGGCGCTAGCCGGCGATAATTATCCGAGCGCTATGTGCGCTCAGCGATAATTATCGCCGGTTGTTGTTGATATGCCCCTAGGTTTGTCGGTTGCGTCCCAGGGGAAGAAAGGCACATCAAACTAGCATCTAAAGATGTGTGAGGCCGCCAGTGAATACACTTTTAGATGGAAAGGTTTCCCAAATTCATCTCTGGCCAACATGCTACAACTGGCGTCTCAGCCATGTAAATAAATCAACTGAGTTTTGGATATTGTTGATTAATGAAAGCCATAATCGATGTAAGAATAAATAAAAAATCCAGGTCCCTCCCTCAACAGATGAGCCGTGGTTCTCTGAAACTGATGCCGTGGAGGAGGAGCTGGTGTTGGAGGCGGTTCTGCTGATAGCGCATGGAGAGCTGCTGGGAGCTGACTCTGAGGGACAAAGGAGCAGGGCCGTCAAACAACTGATAAACTGTGGACACAACACGTTGATCCCACAAGAGATTAATTAAAAAAAAATCAGCAACGCTTGTTGTTTTATTTTAAAAAAATAAAAGGGGTCATAAAAATGTATGCACTGTAGGCTGAGGATGAAGGATAACAAACCGAAGTATGTCACAGTAAGCACGCGGGCAAAGTATGCCTCGGGCTTGAAAAAACAAAAACAAGCTCAGAGAATGGTAAAATATACGTGCGTGGGTAGGCACCACAGACAACGGGAGGGAGGCCGTGGAGGGGGGACGAAAGGCACAGACAACGGGAGGGAGGGTAGGGGTGGGGTAGGCATCATGGAGAACAGGAGGGAAGGTGGGGGGTAAAGAAGACACACAATGGGAGGGAGAGCTAGAGGTAAAGAATGGACAAATAATGGGAGGGAGTGCAGGGGTAAAGAAGGCACAGACAATGGGAGTGAGGGCGGGGTTGTAAATAAGGCACCACGGACTGAATGAAAGCAAAGTACTTCATGCCTGCAGTAAAAGAAACTTGAAAAAGATGATAGAACTTACAGTCTAAATAACATGAAACGTGTAACAACCGAAGTAAAGAGGCCAGTCGCCATGGGCGGTTACAAATGAAGACAAGGCGGTACTAAGGTGGGACTAACAAGACTAGTTACGAATCAGAAGCCAGCCTTAACGAAGGACAATGACACAAGGCATTGTTAAATATGGGCGGAGAGTGGGAGGGGCTTCCCTTCCTTAATTCACTATAACAAGTCTCACAGAGCGCGCATGCTCTAGGTGCAACCTAAAAAGGTTTGTGACATACAGGAGGTTTCAGTTTGTACAAAAACGACCACAAGTACATATAGACAAAGTATTAACACAATAGTAGGGGCTGGAAAGTGGTTAGTTTAAAATTACGTGTCAATGGCATTTCTACCCAAAAAGCAAATGGGGTGTCTCAATAGGACCAAACAATGCGGGACACCTGGAAACAAAATAACAAAAATGAGGACTAGGTCTATTAAATCAAAGAGAAACTCTGTATTGGAATGATGCAAACTTGTGGATTTACCTGAAGAGAGAATGATTGCTTGTCAGTGTGGAAAGTGCACAACAGTAATACTGTGGCTCAAGAAAAAGTGTAAGAGAAGAGTGGAGTGTACTCACATGAGGCACAGCCAGGCGCTAACAACAGAAGTGAAAGGGTTTGAAAAACTTAGGTATGGATTATCACACTAAAATTGGCTTGAGTGACCATAATAGCTACTCACCCCAATGTGAGAGGGAAAGGAACTGACAGTCCTGTTAGGTCTCGCATAGGCAGCGCTTGCGCTGTCTCTTTGAGACATGCTGTATTCAGGTATGGAATAGAAGTTCCACCCATTTCCCGCCCATCATTTTAATTGGCTCCTGTTACTGTCCTTTCTAAATGGTTGCTCTTGATTCATGAATAGGCTTAGTATTCCCTCCTTAGTACCCCTTTGTTTGCATTTGTAACCTCCCCTGAAGACTGACCCTTTTACTGGTGTTGCTACTTAATATGCTTCATTTACAGTCTGCAGCACTATTTTCATAAATGAGTTTCTCCTACCTGCTGTTGCAGGCACACTTTTTGCTTCCAGCTAACACAATGCATTTGTTTGATGCTCATGATCATAGGCGTTTGGAGGGCGCCTGTTCTATTTGGTGCACTTCACTTCTGCCCCCCACCTGGCTTGTTTTTCATAATTTTTAAACATACTTTATCAGCGCGGCGCCCCATTTCACGAACGCTGGTTTCACTTTCAGTGTTGTGTATTTCTCTGCTCCTGTGTCTCACTGTCTCTGCTCTCCCTCCCCCTCACAATCAGTCAGCAGGCTCTAGCAGGGCAGCGGAGCCAGGTGGAGGGACGAAGAGGGAGGGCTGTGCTTTAGCCTGCCTCAGAGCAGGGGGCACTGGTCTGTGCCTGCCCTGCTCCTCACAGCTGCACTGGCCTACACTGGCTCTGGTCTACGGGGAGAAGAATTGCAGGTATTAATAGCTCTTTATCAGCACTGGTTTTGCTTTCCTTGTGTCTCCCCCCAACCCTGCTCCTCCATCCCACTCTCTTAACTCTCCTTCCCCCTTCCTTGCAATAGGGTCTTCAGCTTGTTAAAGTTTCAAGTTCTTATTAACTTTTCTGGCTAATATTAAACAGTGTATGTGTGTGTGCATGTGCGCGAGCGTGTGTGTGTGTGTGCTTTACTCCCTCCCTTCTTTACACCCTTGTCACATAAATAACTTCTCGTGCCGGCGCACGACAACAATGATAACTTATTCTCTACATTAAAATTGAAGATTAGTCCCTCTTTTAAAGCGCATCTGTTTTAAAATAATGTTACCGAGGAGGAAATTCCAATGCACCTCTCACCAATGTTACTTGGGACTGTGTGCTTAAAATTGCACCGTTTGTCACTTTTACAAAGCATTTCCCGTGGAAAATGCGCTCAGCTTTAACGCAATCGCATTAGGACAATACTCCACGGTGTTTTCCTTACCGAATATCTTCGAAACAACACAGCCCCGAGAGGGCTAATTGTCACCAACGCCCCACGGATCTTCTTGGATAACGCCACCTTCCACAGGGATTGGGACCAGATAGCGTGGCGATGTACATGCAACTGGATCATCCTTATTATCCAGACAGCCAAACGTCTCTCTGAAGCTTTTCTCATTGAGATACAAGCAACTGAGGCTCACTTTAAAGCAACACTCACTTCATTTAAGAAAAAACTAGAAGAAACCAACAAGGAAATAAACAAATATAAGGAGGGCCTCACACAAACCAAGATCAATAAATTCCAGAAGGATCTGAAGAAATTCTCCTACACTAAGACCTACTCATACGCAGATACCGACTACAAACTACCAAAGAAACGCAACACATCAGGCGGATCATTAGACGATGATTCATCGGGGAGCAGTAGCTCAAGTACGGGCAGCTACCGGAGAAGACAACAAGGGAGAGGAGGCAACATCGGCTGGCAATAACCGTGGGCCCAAGGACCACCAGGACCTAACATGCATTACCCTCCCATGTATCCCCAAATGCACCCACAATTTGGATATGGCTGGAATCCGCCCTTTGGACCACCACCGCCGTATATGAATCAGAACCAATGGCCACCTTTTTTAGGAAGAGGTCAACGAGGACGCTGAAGGAGATGCAGAGGGAACCAAGTCCACTGGGAAGACAACCCACAGCAAGGAGCACAGACGAGGATCAAATCAAAATACCAACAACCAGGCTCGAGCACACGATGAGCCTCGTTACCAATTTCTCCACCCATGTCCTTACATCAGCGGAGCTTGCAGTCCTAGAGAAAGGACTTGAAAATACGCACCGACAGAACATCAAGCTCTCCAATCACTGAAAACACATAACAACATTATCATAAAACCGTCTGACAAAGGCGGCAAAACCGTCATCCTGAACAAAGAAGACTACCGCCGTGAATGTGACCGATTACTCAACGAAACCAAGAACTATGAAAAGCTCACTCACAATCCAAGGGAAGCCTTGAGAACCTGCATCCACACACTAGTGGAAGAAGCAGACACCACAGGACAAATCATGAAGAGTGAGGCCAAATTCCTAACCACCACTCAAGGTAAAATACCATACTTCTATATCGTACCAAAAACGCCCAAAAACAAAATGCCCCCTCCCGGGCGCCCAATAGTATCAGGCATAGGATACTTACTGGAACCACTCTTGCGCTACTGTGACCACTTGTTGCAACCATTGGTGCAGTCAACCAGCACATATCTAGAAGACACTAAAGACCTACTAGGCCTCATAAATACCCTGCCCTACAATCCAGATACCTCATTCCTGGTAAGCCTTGACATAGAGAGCCTGTACACCAGTCTTCCGCAAGACGACACCCTACAGGTATTGAAATCTGCCCTCAACAAAACCAACTGGCAACATCGAACCTCCAAAAGATTTGCCCTTGAATGTGCCACACTTGCACTTAAAGAGAACTTCTTTGAGTTTGAGGGCCGGCTCTACTTACAGAAGTACGGTACATCAATGGGGAGCGTTTTTGCCCCCAGCGTGGCCGGCCTATATGTATATGACTACGAGACAAGACACCTACTCGACAACAACCAGCCACGATTTCCCCAAATCAGATTTTACAAACGCTACATTGACGACATCCTACGGATCGGGGAAGGAGACAACAAATCTCTCATGGCTTAACTCGTGTGACCCCAACCTTAGATTCACACATAGTTTTGACAGACACAAGACCACATTTCTTGACCTGGACATCGTAGCAGAAGGAGGGGGCTTGAAGAGCAAAACCCATTTCAAAACCACCGCCCGCAACTCCCTACTCCACTTCACCAGTTTCCACCCCAGATCCTTGCGGGAGAACCGCCCCTATGGCCAGTACCTTCAGCTCCGTAGAAACTGCAGTGACATAGGGGACTACAAATCTCAAGCCAAAGATCTGAGTGACAAATTGCAGCAGCAGGGCTATCCCAAAAGGATCACAGAAAAAGCCAGAAAAAGGGCCAGAAACCAGAATCGTGTGGGATTGATTGAGACTCAGGCACGGGAATCCACACCGGTGCCACTCACATTTGTGACAACATTCAATGCCGTCTCTCATAAAGTCTCACACATCATCCGAAAAAACTGGAAAATACTGAACACAGGTAACCTTGATTGAGAACTCCCTCTCCTCTCCAACAAAAGAGCAAGATCCATCAAAGAAGCTATAGTCTCCACATGACCAACACCTCAGCAGAGGAAAACCAACACACTCCTGAATGCCTGGGGGCTCCCAGGCGTGGTGTGTCATTTTCCCTGCGGCAACTGCAGCGTGTGCCACATGACCAAAACCATCAAGAGCCTCAGTCTGGAACCAGGGAAGATATGGCAATTGAGACAACACTCGAATTGCAATACTGAACACGTGATTTACCGCATCGTATGTCCTTGCAACCTCACCTATATCGGCATGACTAACCGTAAGATCAAGACAATAATCTGCGAACACCGCAGCACCATAAGGTGTAAGAAAAACACCACCCGCATGACAAGCCATTTCCTCGAAGTAGGCCACACGACTAATGACTTGCGTTGGGTCATCATTGAAGCATTGGACCCCAACCTACCTAATATACAGAGCCGCCTCCTGGAAAAGGAGCAAAGATGGATCTACCGCCTGTCCAGTCACAAAACAGGCCTCAACGACAACAACCCTTGGAACAGCCTCAGGAGAACCTAAACATCCTTGAAAGCCTTTCGCTTACTAAACTACCCCTACTGTCATGCTTCATCATTGAGGTCCCAACCGGGTGTCTTCTCTTCTCCCACAGGCTTTTTCAAGTGTTCGTAAGTACGTCGACACTTAAACCACACACCTTAGCGCATGTGTAGGTACTTCACCTTTTTTTACGTGGCATTTTCCACTTTGCCACTCACCAGTCTCACAAACCGTCCTGAAGAAATCCCCTATCATACACTTTCGCGGGCTGAAACATGTAGACCACTCACATAGTCAACTAAAGATAATAATTGCCTACTAGTTGCACTACACATTTTTTAACCATATCCTGGGCCGCCACTAATAAAGTTTACAGTCAAGGATTCTCAGAGATATTTTTAAGCATATGTCACATCACATCACACATTCACACCACACCAGCTCCACTATAATCAGGCATCGTAGCACAACCGGGGGGCATTCGGCCACCCGGTTGGGACCTCAATGATGAAGCATGACACCGACCAGGTTGGTGTGTGAGGGGTCTTTTGAACAAACCTAATGGGTCCATGTACTAACCATACTAGTGATTGTTCCATATCAACATAGTGGGTTCGTCCACTTTTGTTTAGTTTATAATTATACTGGGGATACGGACGCACCCCGCAATTCCCTTTCTCTCCTAATGTTTCTTTACGGTTGCTAGGCCAGCCTGCAATTGTAAGTTCTGGCGATATTAATATTAATGAGCACTTCTAAATAGTCTACTGTAATCCTAACACCATGTTATGCTGATCGTAATGCTAGAATCAGGCACTTTTGCAATGTAAAAATAATGCAATGCGTACGCAACAATCAGGCACTTTGCAATGTAAAAATAATTCAATACGTAACACAACAATCAGGTACTTTACAATGTAAAAGTAATGCAATGCGTAATACAACCACCAGGTACTTTGTTATGCAGAAATAAGGCAATGCGTAATACACTATTCAGGTAGTTCGTTATGCAGGATTAATGCCGTGCGTAATACGCTAATCAGGTAGTTCGTTATGCAGAAACAATGCAATGCTTCATACGACAATCAAGTGATTCTTTATGCAGAAAAAATGCCATGCGTCATACACTAATCAGGTAGTTTGTTATGCAGAAATAATGCAATGCGTAATACTCTAATCAGGTACTTCGTTATGCAGAAATGATGCAATGTGTACTTCGACAATCAGGTACTCCGTTCTGCAGAAATAGAGTAATCCATAATACACTCCGGCACCAATCACTGTGCCTCAGGTGGTCCCGCTGCCACTTGTGCTGACTCGCAGGTAGCCTTTGACAACAGTTGCCCCCCACACAGGTATGGTACAACACAAAAACCGAAGCAGAGGCTCGTGCTGCTGAAATGAGAACGAGGCCGAGAGCGTCTCCCTCCGAGCCCGAGCCCCGCCCCAAGAATCGACACACGTTACCTGGGGGGCGCGGACTCACTCCCCTCTCCTCGTCCAGCGACCTGGGCCTCCGATGTAATCTTTGGGACTTGGCACCGGCGGGCTCGGGCCGGCGGCTCAGCTCCTCTGCGGCTGCCTGTCCGGGCTGCTACTGCTACGAAGATCTCAGGTTGCCACAGGGCACACGCACACAGCATCGCTGAGACTTCCTTGAGCTTCAGGTGAATGATCACCGGGCACTCCACACGACGGTCTCAGGCTGCACGATGAACACCTACGCAGCGTCACTGAGACTTACTTTAACTTCGGGTGCACGTTAATAAGGCAATCTTCATGAAGGTCACCCGCTGCACAAAGCGCACGCACACAGCATCGTGGCGACTCACTTGGATTCCGTGGCACGATAACAGGGCAATCCTCACAAAGGTCTCCCGCTGCACAAAGCACACACACACACCGTCGTGGAGACTCACTTGGATTCCGGTGCACACAATAACTGGACAATCCTCACGAAAGGTTCAGGCTGGAAAAAGCACACTCATAGAGAGTCGCTGATCCTCGCTGTGTCTCCAGGTGCCCACGATCACAGGGCACACGTTACGAGGGTCTCAGGCTGCAACAAGCACGCACACACAGCGCCGCTGAGACTCTCCTGGAAATCTTTGTGTTCCTGAGTTTCCGCAACGGGGAGCAGCTCACCTCGGGCCCTTGGGGATAAGTTACTTCAGGACACAGCACAACAAAGTCCTTCCAAGCAGGGGGACACAGCACACAGCAAAGTCCCTTTAGCCTTTCCTTGGTTAAAACAGCAAACTGCAGGCCAGCCCCAGAACACACAGCAATGGTCAGTCCTTTTCTTCAGTCTATTGAGTTGTTTCTTCCTTGGCAAAGGTTCCTCTTGATCATGAAGTAGCTCCAGTCTTGTTCAATCTTGATCAAGACATTCTCCAAAGTTCAGGGGCTTCAGCTCTCATTAGTTATACCCCTCAATGGCTTTGAAGTCTTTGTGTTTCAGGGTGCACTGACTCCTGTTCAAACCAGTGCTGGGTGCGTCCCTGCCAGTGACATCTTCTTCCTTTGATTAGTGGGGGTCTGGATTCTCAATCACTCAGCAGGAGATGGGACAATTGTTTTATAGCAGCAACCCAGGCCTCTTAACCTCTAGGGGCTACTGCTCCGCCTACACTCCAGATGCAGGTCAGCCTGTTGCTGTCTCACCACTTCCCCTGGGTCAAGACATTCCCCAGATCCTATCGATTTCAAATCCAGACAGTTAATCCACAACCAGGCAGAGACACACAGAAATGTTAGAGCACAAAAACCTAATCACTTCTGAAAGAGTGGCTTAGGAACACACAATGCAAAAACCATCTTCATAAAAAGATGTGTTATTACATTGTGAGTTCAGGCATACTAAACCTCACCTCTCCATGTTAAGCCAGTGGGAAGATAGGCTGGAAAACATATTACACAGCCTTCCCATTCTATTCTATGGACAAGACGGTCTTTCAACAGCGAAAAATGAAATGGAGATTATTTCTCTGTCAGGACATGGTACACACCTTAATACATGTCCTACCTTTCACATACCCTGCACCCTGCCCAGTGGATACCCTGGACCTACCATAGGGGTGTCTGAAATGCATAGAAAGGGAAGGGTAAGGTCTGGCAAGTGGATGCACTTATCAGAACAACATGGCAGTTTAATAAATTGCGCGCAGGCACTGCAATGGCAGACCTGAGTTCCCTTTTTAAGGCTATTTGAGTGGGTGGCTTAATTCGTGCTTCAGGCCCACTAGTAGCATGTGCATTACCAGCCCTGGCACACATAGTGCACTTTACAAGGGACTTTACTAGTAAGGCAAACATACCAATAATGGACAACCAATTACCATTACACTTTATACAGGGAGCACTTGCACTTTGACACTGTTTAGCAGTGGCAACGTTTCCAAAGCATCTAATTTGGCAACAACATGTCAGAAAAAAGGTCTAGGGGGAAAGCAAAAAGTTTAGGGAACTTTAGCCAAAAAGGGCCAAGTCCTACAGGGTCAAATTATGTAGTTGGTCTATCTGAATTATGAGGCAAGACAAGGCAAACAATGCAGCATAATTCAGAGACAGCATTATTTTGTTGTTTTGTAATTTTAACATAATAATGCCATCTGGGCAAATGTTTAATCTTATTAGTATCAGTTCTTTATCTGAAAACATTCATCAGGGCCTGAAAGGTGGCCAGGTAACCTCTTCAAAGGGTCTGCCGCTGCACAGCACCCTGTGTGGTACTCTTTCATTGAACCTTTTGGTCTAAGGCGCATATTAGCAAGGACTTGCGATAATTATCGCAAAGCAAGCTTAGCGCTGTTTTTTTTATCGCCGGTTATCGCTGGAGTTTATCGCAGAGATAACGCGTTATCATCAATGTTTATCTCGAAGGCAATATTAAATCCAGCGATAGCGATGAATCCCAACAATAACTTGAGATATCCAGCGATAAAAATGCCAACGCTAATGGAAATCTTGCTAATATGCAGGTGAGGACTTAACTGTAGAATCCACCTCCCAGTGACTATAATGGTTAAGTCAGGTTTCTACCAGGTGTAAAATCTAAGCGATAAACGCGGTTAGCGTGCGTTTTTTTATCGCTTCGTGGGTCTTGGTAATAGGCAGAAGGTGTGTTTGCGACTGCTTTCAGTCGCTTTCAAGTTGGGAACGCCTCCTTTGCATGTCATTAGCGAAGCGGTACAAAAACGGGCGCTATCGCCTGTAAGCTGTCGCTAACTGCTGTTAGCAACAGCTTGCTAATAGGGCGATAAAAATATCGCCGCTTTAGCGGCAAAAAGTGCCGCTAAAGCCGGCATGTCATTAGCGATAAATATCGCTGACATGCAAAGCGGTACAAAAACGTGCGCTATCGCCTGTAAGCTGTCGCAAACAGCTGTTAGCAACAGCTTGCTAATAGGGCGATAAAAATATCGCCCCTTTAGCGGGAAAAAGTGCCGCTAAAGCCGGCATGTCATTAGCGATAAATATCGCTGACATGCAAAGCGGTACAAAAACGTGTGCTATCGCCTGTAAGCTGTCGCTAACAGCTGTTAGCAACAGCTTGCTAATAGGGCGATAAAAATATTTAGCGGCAAAAAGTGCCGCTAAAGCGGGTATACTGCCCTTGCTAATATGCCCCTAAATTCCTAAGTAGCTTGTTTGTTGAACTCTGTTGTTGCAGGAGAATGTGGTAAACCCTCAATTATATTGCAGCTGCAGGGTTGCCTATTTCTAATGGGCCAGACTGTGACCAAGAAAGAGAGATCACCTCTAACCTACGAAGAAACTATTCATGAATCTTTGTGTTAGGGGTGAATGACGCCGGGAGAGCTGTATTGTCGCTAAAGCAAGAAAGCACATTCATCAAATTCCAAGACAGATACTGCCAGTTTTATGGAATCCGCAGGAGAGGTGGAGTTAGCAGTTTGGGTTGAAGGCTTTGAACAGAGGTTTTTTAGTTCTCTTCTGAAGGAGAGTCACTCTTAGCCTCGCCGGTGGAGGGTTTGCACCAACAGGCAGCACTGCAGGAAAAGGCTTCAATTGCAGTTTTTCAAATTCCAGAATAGTACAACTTCTATCTCACAGCGTGTGTGCCTCCTATGGAAGGCCGTCGGTCATGCTAGTGTGCACATTGTATCAGACCTGGGGAGTTATATGCACTGCAGCAGGATTTAAGACTCACATTTCGAGTAGCAGCCAGCCGACATAGCTCCTCCTTTGGCACAGGCCTTTAGTTTGTCGCCGCAAGCGTGCTGTTCCCTCTTCGAACATGGAGACTCACATTCCAATCCTGGCCTCGGTTTGGATCCTATTGGAGCAGGGTCAGGACTGATTTGCATATGGCTGGGTCTAATCTCAGGTGGCCTTGTGGGCAAAAGAGCAATGGTTTTGGATGCTCCCCTGGGGATTGCCTGTGGTTAGATTGCTTTCAGGCATTCCATTCATCACCGTTTCTTTGATTTATACATCTAGTGACTAGCTGATAGATTGTAAGGGCCACTGGAATTATACGGCAGGAGTGGGCCAAATTATCCAGCAGGGTTGAGTAAATTATGTGGCAGGAAAAGGCATGCATTTTGAGTTAGTATTACTTCATTATTTTGTCATTGTTAGGTCGAGCCTGGGCAGCGCATGCGCTGCTCTGCGAGGCATGCTGTATTCAGGTATGGACGTGAAGCTCTACCCATTTTCTGCCCAGTTTTTCAATGGGTTCCTGTTACTGCCCTTTTTAAATGGTTGCTTTTGATTCATGAATAGGCTTAGTAGTCCCACCTTAGTACCGTCTTGTCTGCATTTGTAACTTTCCATAAGGACTGGACTTTTTGCTTGTGTTGTTGTGCAGTCTTTTATCAACAGTCTGTGAGCATTATTTTCTTTAGTGCCTTTATTCTAGCTGCTGTTGCAGGCATACAGGCTCTTCCTAACCCACCCTGTTTTCCTGACAGCGCGGAACCCGATCATGGACGCTGCTCTTTATCTTTGAAAAATGCTCCAAGCACTGCACTTCAGCACGCGCTCTGCTGCTTAACAAATACTTTTTTTTTTGTAAAAGCACCCCACACTACGCTTTCACTGCAATGGCGCCACGCAGATCTTTCTTTAGACGCGAGTCGTCTAAGGAAAGGGGCGTGGCTGTCATTTAAGTGAAAGTGCAGCGCTTTTGCAAACAAGTATTTGCATTGTAATAGGTCTCGAATAGGTCTCGAATATACGAGAGTTTAAACTACTGTAAATGAGAATGCCTTTTATTTATGTTATAAAAACCAACACATAAAGAAAAGGTATTGTCATTTATATTACAATAGCTCAAACTCTCGCAAATGCGAGACCTATCGCATTTCAAATGCTTGTTGCATATGAGTTGCAGTGTCCAAATCCCAATTTAATTATGGATTACCATCTAGGAGTACCATCTGGGCGTAGAAATTGAAAAGTTAGTGTTGTGAATTACTCGCTGCTCACTGAAAGCATATAATATTAAAAAAACAGAGTTTGGCGAGCAGCGCCGAAGAAAATACAGGCGCGGCTCGCTAAACTCTATTTTTTCAATATTGTAAGTTTTTCATAAGCAGTGCAGCACACCGCCTTTGCCGCGATACTTGCTAAAAGCATATAATAATGAAAAAATAGAGATTGGCGAGTCGCGCCAAAGTAAAGAAAGGCGCGGCCGCCATTGTTTAAGATCAAGGCATGCTGGGTGTAAGCGGGAGAGTTTGTCATGCCTGCAATATCAGATTGGAGAAATTAATTAATAAAATAGGGCTCACAGACTGTAAATAAAACATACAGAATAACAACATGCTACAGGGGCAGTCCTTATGGAAGGTTACAAAAGGAGAAAAGGTGGAACTAAGGTGGGACTACTAAGCCTATTCACAAATCAAAAGCCCAAATTTACAAAGGACAGTAAGATGAGTCAATTGACAAGAAGGGTGAAAAATGGGCAGAGCTTCAAGTCCATACCTGAATACGGCTGTCTTGAAGAGACAGCCCGAGCAATGCTTAGACGACCTAAAATGAAGTGGGGGGGACTAGCTAAGTTAGGCAATATGCAACCAACACGGTGCGTGACATGACAGCATATGACATCACAGTGCAAGACATCGCATGTGGTTTCTCAGGATGTGGCATCACAAGAAGTAGCATCACAACCCTTGACCTCACAGGTAGTGATGTCACAAGAAGTGGCATCAGATCTTAAAACCTCACATGTATATTTAGCAGGTCTATCATGAGTACATTAGAGTGATTTACGAGATTTAACAAATTAGATTTTGCATAGGGGTTGTGCCAAAAAATACACAACCAGACGCAAAATCTAGACCTCAACTTATACACTTATTTTTTTTTTTTTGGCAAAAATAGGAACATGCAGAAATGTGGCATTATTCTGCTCAATTGTTTGCAAAGACTTCATTTTAAAATATCTTTTGACATTAAGGCACCTGCTGTGTGTATCTATTTGTGCCCAGAAAACCTCAGAGAATAATAATAATGGAAAGATCCAGTGGTGAATCAAAGTAGCATAGAGAGTTAATATGTCTCCTGCAAAGCACTTTGTGTAACATGCAAATTACAGATTTTTAATTTCTGTATCTAGGTAAGTGAGTTACTGCTTCCAACACTAATATACTTTTGTCACTTGCAGTTCATAAATTGTAATCCTTCTAATTTAGCTTGGTGAGCTATGAAGGACATATGACTCCCAGATCTTGCAACCCTCACTGTCCTATATAACACATCCTATACACTGATTTACACACACCTGATTTATCGTCAATTTATTGTGTGTACATGTGATGTAAAGTGCCCTGACAACCTACAACTAGATGAGTAGCACTATAAAAGAAATAAATCAAAATACTGGTATTTAAACTGTTAGTTGTGTAAATACTGTGGCAAACCAGACATCTGACATTCTGTGCGTATCTCTAAAATATAGGGTTGGAACAAAGTCAAAAGCATGCCCCTCTTTAGTACTTTTTGAAATACTAAAAAGCTGTGCACCTTTGCTTTACCTCGTTTGTGTTTGCATTTAGGTGTGAGGCTCCAGGTAGCTCCCAGCCATGATACTCCAACAAAAGGAGCCCTGATGGCACCTTAACTTTGGCCTTTGTTGTGGGCCCAGCTAGTCTCATAAGCCCCTCCCTGCCGTTCGTGCTAGTAACGAAAGCAGACAACGCGCTGCCACTGCTGAATGTGTCCCAGAGTCTTTAAATTACACCAAGATGAGTTCATTATATTTCTATGGGGGCCAACATCTTGGCAGGGTAGAAAGCATACACCCTGTGAAAATAGTGAGTTGATGCCCTCTACCTGTGTGTACTTTTGACTCGTGTCCTGCTGCCAGGTTTTCAAACACTTCCAAAACTTCAAATGGTTATTTCTGCTTGAAGGTAGAAAGGGAGGTGTGGCAAGCGCCAGAGCTGTTGACTTTGGAACTGGGGTTAAATTTGAGTCAATCAATCAATCAATAAAGCTTTATTTCGGTTTTGATTCAAACCATAAAAGTATACATATAAACATCACAGTTAGAAAGAAAAGCAGATCTGAAATTCCGTGCAATAAATTCATAGTTAATAAAGTGCATATGGCGCAAGGCATAATATAGTCCATATAGATTCCTGAGATAAATGAGGCAGAAAAACAGCCTCATTGGTCCAAACAATTTCTCAATTTAACAGACAATTTTAAAAATTCAATTACATGGAGAACACTGTCATTGTGCAAAAGTTGTAAATACATAAGTGCTGGTCTGATCTGGTTAAAATTAAGTTTCTTTAAAAGAGCTACCAGATAGCGTTTGCGCGGGTATTCATAAAATTTACATAAAAATATAAAATGCAGCATATCCTGTGGAGACTTTCCGTCGCAGCTACAGGGAGCTGCAGCCTTGTTAAAAATATCTTTTTTAGGTCTAATTAACAGATGATGAAAGATATTTAACCTAAACCTTGTCAGCAAGAACTTCTCGTGGGAACTAAATGAGCCCGTCAAATATGGCTCCATAGTCTCGCAGGTTTTTAACATAACGTATTTCCTGATACTGGGTTTAAGGAGCTTCTCTCCCTCTCGTTGAACTATTACCCCATATAAAAGGCACGCTTAATTGCCTCCACATCCCCTTTTACAATCCCGCTTGGATTTTCAAACAACTCCAGACAACCAAGTCGTGAAAAACAGGATTTCAAATATGTTAACCAGGGGGTGCACATTGCCTTATCATGGTACAAAAGGTCTTTCACAATCAAGTGGGTTAGTGGAATGTCCTCATTCAACCACAGTTTTACCCAACAAGTCAAAGGGCGTAGAGAAAAGATGTCACATGAATATTGTGCCCCCAATTCTTCATGTACTGCCAAGTTAGATGTGCCAGTTGGAACACATAGAAGACGCTTCATAAAAGCATTTTCAGCCACCTGTAGCTGTTCGCCAGCCACATAGCCCCATAATTCACTGCCGTAGACAGCCGTTGCCACTGATTTTGCATTATATAGTTTCATCATGGCATTGTTGGGCTTGTTCCCCAATTTTGTTGCAAAGTTAAAAATAGTAGCGTTAACCGTTGCCAGTTCCCCTTTCTTTTTGGCCAAATGGGGGCCCCAACTTAATTTAGTATCAAAAAGGACCCCCAGATACGGGAACGATTTTGTGATGGGGATGGATACATCGTCTAATTTAAATACAAAGTTCCTTCTTGGCTGTAGGCCAACTTGCATAATAAATGATTTAGAATTGTTGACCATTAGGTCTCTGTCTGTCATAAACAATTTAAAAGCATTTAATAAAGCTTGGAGACCCTTCTCTGTTCTAGAGATTAAAACCGCATCATCTGCATATAAAAGAACAGGAATACCCCGCCTACCAACTCTGGGACAGTCTGCCTGTACCTTTTGTAAAACGGTATCTAACTCGTTAATATAAAATTAAAAAGAAAGGGGGCAAGAATACAGCCTTGTCGCACACCCTTCTTAATGTCAAAATTGCCAGTGGTACACAGATCCGACGAGTACCTAACATTAGCGCTAGTGTTACTATGTAGGTCTACCAAAAAATTAACGATCCCATTATCCACACCCTTCTCCCTCATGGACTGCCACAGCCTTCCCCTGTTAACACAATCGAAGGCTGATGACAGATCCATGAAGGCGAGATGGACAGTGCCCTTCTGAACGACAGTGTATTTACTCAATATTAAGAAAAGATTAAGGCACTGGGTTATAGTGGAACTACCACTGCAGAAGCCATACTGGGAAATAGACATGGTGTTGTTTTCAAGCGCCCAGTTTGACAATCTCTGCAACAGGATTCTCCCCACAATTTTAACCATAGAGTCAATTAATGAAATTGGCCTGTAACAAAAGGGACTACCCCTATCCCCCTTCTTAAAGACAGGGACAATCGTTGAAACTCCCCATGAAGGGGGACAGCCAATTTCAGCAACAGCGTTAAAAACAGACTCTAAAATGGGAGCCCAAAAGCTAGGTTCAGACTTATATAAGTCTGGTGGGATCCCATCAGGGCCAGGAGCTTTCCTGGCTGTTAGTCCCACTATGCCCTCCATAACCTCGCCTCTATCAAATGTAATAATTCCACCATTATTACCAGGGAGCAGATTTTCATTTTCAATCACCACACAACTATACAATTGTTTGAAGGTGATTCCCATTCTTCCTTTTTTATGCAGCATTCTAAACCATCACCCGGATCCTGGACCAAAAATGTTTTTTTTACTACCGTCCAGAATCTAGAGCTACATTTTAAAGTAGAGGGATCGAGAATCTCATCCCAGGCCTCCGCTCTTAACAACTCCTTGCGTGAAGCAATGGCAGACTTATATTCTTTACGACACAACTTAACATTCGTATTTAATCTAGGATTAGCTGCCAGGGCTATCCTTAGATTACGTGCTGCCTTAGAGCAAGCATGATTAAACCATCTCGGGCCCTCATTCTCTGTGGTCTTTACTGGGACCGTCATCAACTCAGACACCTTCTCCGTCAAGCTTTGAAAAGCACTAAGAACCTGATTTGGGTCTGCCCCTTCTTCAATACAGTTCTTAATGTCCTGCGTACAGTTCTCCCTAATATTTTTATATAATAGGTCTGGAGTAATCATTGACCATCTTAGGTGCCGTCTCCCATCGATTGTGCTCAACCTGCCATTGAAGCATTTCCAATCTTCTTTAATCATCCAGGGACCCTTCAAGTGAACAGTGAGTGGATTATGATCACTGAATTCACTTTGTACGATAGTAAAAGAGTCCACAAATGACTGCATAGGCAAAGAGAGTAACACATAATCAATAAAAGTACCCCTCCCATGGCCTTTAAAAGTTGGGGTATCAAAACACTTTGTGGGATCCCTCAAGGCCATAGCCGAAGAAAGATCTAAACAGCTCAATAAGTCGTTAAAGAATTCCCCTTCTATCGTATGTTCCAAATGCAAACCGCCGAGGCGGTCACACTGCAAATCCATTAAACATTTCGACAGGGGATCACCGCAAGGATGAACATTGAAATCTCCCATGATTATAAGGTTATGGAGGCATTCCCTCAATGAAGAGTTAATAAATTCATTTAGTGCAAATATTTGGTTAGAACCCGTGTTGGCATTGACAGCATTGTAAAAATTGACCAAATCAGCCAGACAATTTTCTCCATTCAATACTAAGCCTATAAATCCAGTATTTGCTGTTAAAATTCTGCGAATTTTGCAGGATAGTGTAACGGAAATAAAAATCACCAGTCCCCCCTTAGGCCTACCTCTACTTGATGCTATTGCAGGAACATAAAAGGCCTTATACCCTTCAAGGAACAAGTCACATTCCACTGACCATGTCTCCTGCAGACAGATGATCATAAATTGCTTAATATACATAATCCAATTATCATCCGTCATCTTTGATGCCAAGCCTGCGATGTTCCAGGAAATAACATTATTACAACTGGCTTTAACCTGTATGGTCTTAATGGGTGATATCTCAGCTGGTGTTACATTACCCAGACCCACAGACACCTCACGTCAGTCGCAAGCCTCCAAGCCAGACAGAGCATCATATCTATTCTGTATGTCCACGTTAAACCCATTATTGCAATGGCCAGCAAAATTAAATCTATTTTGTGTTTCTACAGAGAGCCCATATCCACCTTGATTAATATTGTACACATATGGTGCATCCAGGGCAGGGCTCTGAATTGAATTTGTTGGCCTAATTCTCATTTGAAGGCGCAGATCTTTATTCAAATGTGCGTAGAAATAGCCCAGTGGACGAACACATATACTATTCATATTGCACAATAATAAGGATGCTCTTAATAAAATTGTTGCCATGTGTTGGGGATACTTAAAATTGACAACAATACAATCCCCACTGCTTAATTTTCTGGACGGACCAACCCAATTCACCCTCCTTACTGCTATTATCTGGTCCGAATATGCAACAGGAAAACCACAGTTTTTACTGAGCCATGCAACTGTTTTGTTTTTTAATGAGGTGTGGGATTCCCCATATGGTGGAGCTAGATGGTCATCACAAGGTGGAACATTAGACAGCACCACCACGTATGGTGCGCACTCAGGAGGGAGATTAAGATAGCGGCTATTCCTCATATGCCTGGAATCATGTCTACCCTCCGGAGCTATTGTGGGACATGTAGACAGGGGAGGTATGGCTAGTGTCACAGGAGGAACTGTTACTGCCGCAGCGACATGCTGAGAAAGCCGCTGTGCATTCCCTATCGTGATTTCCTTCCCCTTATCCACAACCTTAGCTCCAGCCATAATAGCTGGTGCCAAGTGTGTAGCTAACAGACCACCAAGTCTATCTACTTCCAATGCCAAAATGTCAAGCTTAGTTGTCAAAGGTCTTAACATCTCCTCTAGTTTAGCCTCTAACTTTACTTCCAAGGTGTTAATCAGTAAAGTAAAGTGCTCTAGATTTATATTGGCATCACCCTCACTATTTCTACTAAGAGTAGAGGATTTTGAGCCATTACAAACTGGCTGAATTGAATCAGATCGTTTTTTAATATGCTTCCCAGCCCGTTTCATTTGTGCTTTCCTACAGGATCGCACCAGCCTTGGGACTGATGGTATCTCCTCTATTTCCTCAATCGAGATGTCCATCGGTTCTACATGTGGATCTGCATGCACCTGGGCAACAACCGGTATCTCAGCCCTCTCTCTAGTGTCCAAGTTAATGCCCCCATCCATGACGGCGATCGGCATGGGCATAACTTCCTCTACTACTAAAGTGCTCTCCAATCCCAAAGAAGTCCTACGATCGTTATTTATACGATTTACTTTTTGCACCAAGTAATTATCCAAGGTCCCCAGCACGGGAGCGGTTTTAACTGGTTTCGATTTGGACATTTTATCGAATATATCTCATGTAATTTAATACACAAAACAGATGACACTATACATTGGAAAACAGGTAAAACAGGAAGAGTCTCTCTTTACGGGTGAAGTCCGGCACTACAAACCCAGAGTCTCTGGCCCAGTCCAGTCTCCTCAGGCCTCTTAGGGCCACAGAGGGCCCGCCCTTTGCCTGGGCTTAGCCCGGCGCGTCCCGCGCGCGTCCTCGCGGGACGAGGCCCGAGCCCGCCTTTAAGCGCCTCCTGGCGCGGGATTGTGAGGCGTCCTGCCCCTAGGAATGCTGGGGGTTGTGGTCCAGCGGAACCAAGCCCGGGCGACCGAGTCAGACAGCCAGCCAGAGGACAAACAGCACACCGAAGGACTCAGCACCGAGCCCGCCTTTAATCGCCTCCTGGCGCGGGATTGTGAGGCGTCCTGCCCCTAGGAATGCTGGGGGTTGTGGTCCAGCGGAGCCAAGCCCGGCCGACCGAGTCAAACAGCCAGCCAGAGGACAAACAGCACACCGAGGGACTCAGCACCGAGCCCGCCTTTAAGCGCCTCCTGGCGCGGGATTGTGAGGCGTCCTGCCCCTAGGAATGCTGGGGGTTGTGGTCCAGCGGAGCCAAGCCCGGCCGACCGAGTCAAACAGCCAGCCAGAGGACAAACAGCACAAATTTGAGTCGACTCAACAACAGTGGCAGCGGCCACAAATGAAAAGTGGTGAGGCGGGGGGAGAAAGGTGAGGGGCTGAGCACGGGGCGGGGGAGTTTAATAATAAAAAAGGAAAAGTTACCTGCAACTGCCGGCCGCCTCCCGTGTCATGCCTCGGTCTTCTGGGTCCCAGCAGACTCTGGGACTATGTCACAGACGCCCTGTGCAATCCCCGAGGGGATTGCCTTAGGTGGGATGAAAAGACGCTCTGCTCAGGACAGGGAGGCTGTGCTGTTTCTCTATCTCGGCTGTTCAATACAACCAGGGTAGAGAAACTTAAGTGCGCATGTGTGAATGGCCGCCTGAGACGGCCAGCCAAACATGTCCACCTTAAAGTGCACATAGCCCTTCCACTGTCCCCACCCTCGGCCTCAGCCGGCCCCTCCCTATTGCATGATGGCTCAACCAGCAACAACAAAAAAACAGTGGGGCGATGCTCTTCAGCCAATGTGGAGGAGCCACCCGTGTCAATGTCCTGTGATTCTGGGCAAATCACTAAGGGGCATATCAACAACAACCGGCGATAATTATCTCTAAGCGCACTTAGCGCTAGGATAATTATCGCCGGCTAGAGTGAATTTTTATCGCTGAGATAGCGTGCTATTAGCAACGCTTATCTCAATAGCGATAAAAATCCTCACGCTAACAGGCTAACGTGAGATTATCGCTGGAAACCCAGCGATAATCTCACGTTACCTTGTTGAAAGGGACAGGCAAACTTAGCCATGATATCCTCCTTCCATAGGATATCATGGCTAAGTCAGAAAAATACCAGACGTAAAAAAGCAGCGTTAACCGCGGTTAGCGCTGCTTTTTTGGTCTCTAACAGGGTTAGCGACATTCTTGATAATAAGAGAAATGTCGCTTAGCGACATTTCTCCTATTATTTTACTCTGGAACGCCCCCTTAGCATCTCATTAGTGATGCAAGCGGAAGCGTACAGTAAAAGGGTGCTAACATGCAAATTTGCGTGTTAGCACCCTGTTGTTGATAGGGCGCTAGTTTTATCTCTGCTTTTTTGGCTTTTAAAGCCAAAAAAGCAGAGATAAAGCCCTTGTTGATATGCCCCTAAATCTCCTTGTGCCTACCACAAATGAATGTGTCCTTGTGTAATGTCACTGGTGTTCATGTAAAGCCTTCAATACCCTCCGGTGGAGTTCACACGATGTAAAACTGCAAAAACAAAAAGTTCAGGGCAAAGCCGCAGGGAATGCCCTGCCTCCAACTGTTTTGGCCCAACTCTAGGGCACCCTTGACTATTAACAAGGTTTGTTTCGCATATCTAAATTAGCTATTAGCAAAAGGTCCTCGCCGCCATGATTTATCTATTGGAAAAAACCTTTGATGAATGTGGCCTGTGTTTTATCCACTCGATGCTGAGTTTACGGCCTACTTGTACTGGGAGATATACAGACCTGTGGTAGGAACACAGTAATGTGTCACACAGCGCCTGACCGCGCATTGCGTGCCTCCTGCCACACACCTCTACAAACTGCTCACACACTGCACACTACACCGCATAATGAGATTTCAGAGAACTTATAACAACATTTGTCACATCTTGAAAACCCTTCAGGCTGCGTAAACGCGAGAGCTGTGGCCTCAGTGTTTGAGGCGTATACACAGATACTGTGTTGTGTTGTCCCTGTTGCGTGCACAGCTCTGCGCGGGCTGAGGAATCTCACACTTGGGTGGGCACATGTGAGCCACATATAAATGCCTTCAGCTCCTTTAGCTTGGCTGAAAATGCCTACCGGGGTTGAGGATTTTTAATGCACTCATATTGTGGTTTTGTCAAGAACGATTCAGGCTTAAAAGGAAATAGAAGTATAGGAAGTGAGAAGATGTAGAAAAACTTCCTGAAAAACGGCATTTTTTCCACTGAGCCCTGAAAGCGCCAAGATGTTTCTGCGTGCCTTACAATGCGCTTTAAAAAGTATTGCCTATAGATCAAAGACTACATATGTATCTCCGCAACAGGAAAAGTAATCTGTGATAATAAACAGTATTCTCAGTTGGCTTGTGTTTCTGGCTCGGGCATACACGGGTGTGTGGTCCAATTAGCATTAGCCCTGTGCAGATTCCTCAGTTCTTTTTTCGCAATTCTTTTTCCGAGCAATATCTACTGAAATGTATTTGCGGTAAAATGCTATATTCTGGGTTTGACACTCAGAATGTGGGGAAGCTTGCATTTTACAGCATTTCCCCCATGCCCCCCTGCTGAATTCATAATGAGAAGTTCAGGCCACGCCAACAAAAAACAGGCACCATGTGCTATATACCACAACCAGAGCAATAGGTGTTGAGGGGTTCACTGGATAGTATTGGGGGGAGCACTAGAGGCCACCTGCCCTCCTACCCACTTCAAGTTAAGAAGCTGATCTCTGAGAGTGCATGAGAGCTCATTGAATTTGTGTATAACGGCCAATTGGAGATGCCACTCCGAAGGGCGACTAGTTGTGTCTTGAGGTGCGCATTGAGGTCCAGCACACTAAAATGTTTTCCGAAATACCAATAGGAGACTGATATGTTTCTTGGCATGATATTTTCTGTGAGAATGAGTTTCTTGCTTGCAAAAATTATGCAAAATTGCTTACTGCAAAATTTCAAGGTATTTTTCTGAATTTCATGTAAGACGAAGTTGGGAATTGCACGAATTTCACAAGTACTATCACCATTTGTCACAGGGCTTCTAATGACCATATGAAGGTGCTAAAGACCAGCCAGAGACTTCAGATCTGAGGGTATACTGAAAACAATGATTGAAGGACGGGCCAGAAACATCTGAGAGTTTCCGGCCCGTCAACGACAGTCCAGAAACATTCAAAAGTAGGAAGTAGGACGGGGCTGTCTCTAAGGAGTAAAAGGGTGAAAAGCCAGGTCTTCAACGCTACCTGAAAGCTGTTGTGTTGTTGCAAGTCACTGATAGCATGTGGGAGGGAGTTACACTATTTTGCTGCGCACGCAGGAGAGGCTCTACCTCCCCACCTGATCTTCCTAAATTTAGGAACGACTACAAAATTGTAACTGGCAAACCAGAGCTATCTAGAGAGGATATATCTCTAGAACATCGTTGTCCGCCATCTGGGCCCGGTATTTTGCACTACCCTATAAACAATGCGTAAAGCCTTAAAGCTGATGCGTTTGTTCACTGGTAGCCAATACAATTTGTAGATCCCTCCGAGACTGATGGATGTTTAGGAATTTCATATCTCAGTCTTGAGGCAGCATTCTGTACTAGCTGTAGGTTATCTATTGCCGATGTATTGATCCCTAAATAAAGTGCGCATTGCAATAGTCTAGCCTAGAAGAAATCAAGGTAAGAACTACCTGCTTGCGTGCTTTCTGAGCGATATAAGGAATCACCTCCCTGAAGGTCCTAATAACCCAAAAATAAGTGGCTACAGCATCTTTGACCTGTGGGCCAAATGATAACTTGGTATTTACGAGTACTTCCAAATTTTTGGTGGAGTCTGCCAGAATGGACAATGCCCCTAATATGTCTGGACACCAGGAGTTCTTCCAATTGGAGGGTTGGTTGACAACATTTAGGAGCTCAGTCTTGTTTCCATTCAGTCTAAGATACATACTACCCATCCAGGTAGCTACTGCCTGCATACATGTTTTAAAATTGACAGCAATGGCCTCAATCTCCTTAGTGTTGGACACAATTATTTGTATGTCATCAGCATAGGATAGGGCCTGCAGTCCAAAGAAACGTATCAACTTTTCCAGTGGGGAGACATAAAGATTATAAAGAGTCGGGCTCAGTGAGGAGCCCTGGGCATCCCACATGGCAGAATGATGGGATCAGAACTAAATAGGTTCATTACATCCGGCTGTGACCTACTCTCCAGAAAGGATGGTAAGAGATCTAATGCTGACCCAGAAAGTCTCAGATACTGCAGTCAATCAGGCAACAGGGCAGGAGAAATGGTATTGAAAGTTGTGGCAAGAGGATCAATGCCACAGCCTGCTCTGAATCAACCGCAGACCAGATGGTATCAAGAGCTGAAACCAAAGATGTTTCTGTCCCATGGTTGGTTCTGAAACCAAATTGAGAGTGGGCAAGCAATTCATGCTCCTCAAAATATGGCACAATTTTAAGTTGAGGAGCTTCTCCAAGAGTTTAGATGGAGTAGGCAGTAGATAGATGGGCCTATAGTTTTCCTAAACTGTGGGATTCAAGTTAAGATTTTTAAGAAGAAGTTTAACAGCAGCTCTTTTCCACAGTTGAGGGTAAGTTCCCAAGCTAATAGTTTTATTGATAGTGTTTGCAATGTAGTGTCCTTGAAGAAGTGTGCCTTTACTGCTTTTGTAAATTGGAGCAGGAGTGAGTGGTCTTGGTAGATACTAGGATGGAGTTTCCAGAGAATAGATGAAGGCATGTTGCCTTTTTTTTCATTTTTGCACTTCTTTGTTTCCATGCTCATGTTAGGCTCTGAAGTTTCATCAGTGTCATCAGGGTGGGAACGATGATGGCCTGTAAGACGCCCTTAAGAGGAGCAGTGTGGAGTATGTAGAGCACAGCATCCTACAATATTGATGCAAGAGTACAAAGGCTTAAATAGAAGTTGAAAGTTGCTTTCTGGGAATGATATTTTGACTGTCTTCAGTACACGAGATCTGACAATATGTATCTTTATTTTCTTGGTTATGTGCTCTGTAAGGTGAGGTCAGTGACCAGGGTGAGTTTGAGCGACTTAACAGTGGTTAATTTGAGATACAAAGTTGTCCAGGTTCATGTTGTTGAATCAAGTCTTGATTGTTATGTTATACTATGGTATTTTTTAAATTTTATGTTATGTGTATTTGTAAAGCGGACTACCACCCTTGTAGGTATGCTAGAGCTTGTCATTCTTGGAGTATATAACCCTTGGTGCAGTTGGGTTCAGCTTCAGCTAGGCCCTGGGTTTCCCAATTCTGGATGTGGTGTCTGTGTTGGAGATATTCAGCATGTGGAGTGGAGGAAAATTTCCCAAAGAGTTGGGAGTTGTCGACATAGTGTTGAATCGTAGTTTTATCAGTAGATTGCCAAGAGGCTTGATTTAGAGGATGAAGATGACGGAGAACAAGATGGAACATTGGAGAACGCAGAATTGGTAGCAGAGCTTCCTTAAGTGGTGGGTCAGTCATAGGATCAACTTAAATGTGTGACAATTCTAAATCATCAAACACATCTGTCACTCATGGACCAATACGGAATCACTGGAAAGAAAAGAGCTGAAGGGGACTATTTTGCAATAAGCACCAATTTGCGTATATTCTGATGTACATTTGAGTAAACTCTACTTTGGTCATTGCTTTTGCTTTCCTAGAGCAGATTTCAAACCCTCAACTCACTTCTCTTTAACGTGGACGGAGGCAGGCAGTATTAGGTGCAGGTAATCTGATTAGTCCCGGATCTTTAAGCATTTCTATGACTAGCTGCTTGCTTCTTCCCAATTTTAACGAATGCGAAGTTGTGCTATTTGTTGACCTACACTCCTGGAAATGGATGAAATCTGCTAAAGCAGTCCAGTTGTGCTCTTTGCACTGGGCACCACCCAGCATCAGAAGGTGCAGAGCCAAGCACCCAATCAATTATTGATTTCTGAGATTTATTTAGTGTTGGAACGTGGATTATTGGTAGTGGCAAAGGTAGGTCTGCCACTGGCAATAAGGCCACGAACACCGTATAGGGCTCGGAATAGGTCTAAGAAAATTATTCCTATGCTCAACCCTTGGTAAGGTGGCTGCGAGCAGTCAGGCTTAACTTCAAAGACAGGTATGTAAAGCAGTTAAAAACACCAATTCAGTAAATAATTAAGACACAATGCATAATAAAAATCCAACACCAATTTATAAAAATAGGAAATATTTTTATCTTTAAAATGACAAAAATCCAATGTAGGGAACCGGAGATATGAATTTTCAAAGATTTAGCATTATATAGCACTTAGAAACATATAGCATCATATTGGGATATCTGGTCGCGATAGATCGGCTCAAAGTCAAAGTTTTGGGCTGACCGCGATGTAGCCCTGAGCTGCTACCCCTCGCGGTAGGTCCCGGCCACAGTTTTTACCTTTTGGACTTAGAAATTTTTCTGGAGCTTTTTCCTGCGGAGACCCTCGATGCTCTTCAACAGGTCGGATTCAGAGAGGGTTTGCCGGCCTCGGATTTCTTCTTCTCCCGGTCAAACTCTGGAAGTCGGACCTACGGAGCTTTCAGCAGGATGAACCTGGATGGCTTGGCCGGCTCACAGTTGAAGGCAGGCGGCTTGGCTGGCCAGGTTGAGTCAGTCCCCCTATGGAGCTTTTTTCCAAAGTTGCTCCAAAGTTCTCCAAACTTCTGGAACTTTTTCCTGAAGTTCCCCAAAGGGTCACAACATGTCTCAAACTCGCTCTAAGGGACTGGAAGCTCCAAGATGGTCCTTGAAAGTTGAGGACTTCAGTTCCCACAATCCACTTGGACAAAACCCTTACAAATCCACTGGTAGTTCTCCAGGTTGAGGATCCTTGGTGGTGATGTTCCAGGTGAGCTCTGTTAACCTGTAACTTGCAGGGAGTCCACTCTTTAGTTCTTTTACAGCAAAGTAGTCTACAGGTCTGTAGTTTCAGCTGGTGCAATCTTCAGAGGGCAGGCCTTAGAATTTTCACCTCAACATCTCAGCATGGCAACGTCTTGCTTTCTTCAGTTTCGAGCAGCAGATATGAGAGACTCTGCCCCTCTCAGATACTTATTCCAAGTTCTCTGGGTCAAGCAGGAGGTCACTCCGGACCAATGGGAGCAGGGCAACTCCCCATGGGTATGACCACATCCTGTAGAGTATGGCACTATTTTGTCCCAGAGTGCACCAAATCCTCCAAATTCATAATGGCTGATTTTCCAGCATGGAGGTAAGAGCTGGCTAAACACACCCCTAGGATGCCTAATTTTCATAGACTCTCCCCCTTGCATCTGCTCATTCATTCCTTAATCCTAGCTCTGGCTTGGGGCCAAAATAGTAGAGTGGTAACTGACACTGAGGCATTCCACTTCCCTTTGTAGACCATGGTTTACAACTCCTCCCCCTGCTCTGGCATTCCTGTGTAGCAGCACGCTGCCCTCCCAGCACAGCTGGTTAACCCCAGGGGCTCTTTATCACCTCTTCAAAGCATCTTGGCTAATCCACTTAACTCTGACCAATCAGGACAGACCACTGGAAGGCTGAATCTGGACCTACAAACAAGTAAGTCTTATAACTTCTTGTCTGTACATTTTTGGAGTAATTCAACAAAATCATATTGTTGGATTTATCACTACCATTCTGGGAAGTCTTTAAATGGAAGTTTAATCATTCTCCTATCAGGAGTTAATAGTTAATAACCTCTTGCCATGTTAACCTATGTGGCATGGAATTTGCAATGGAAAAAATGACTTGGGCCATTTTTCCAGCACTAGGGCTTATAAAAACATATTTTATAAGTACTCTGCCTATATCTACAGGACCACCACCCCATGGAACAACTAGGGGAGACTTTGGGGGTTCTGAATTTGTAGAAATATTGCAGATCCTCCCTCCACAGGGCTCCTAGCATCAAAGTCGAATTTGGGCAGCCCTGTATCACAATGTATGGAGTAATCCAGGGCATATCAAACTCATTTTATCAGGGTCCACCTTATAAATACCTGACCCCCTCCACCCCTGGGACACCTAGGGGAGACCCTGGGGGTTCCTAATATGCCAACACATTGTAGGGTATCCATCTTTAAGTGCCCCAAACACCAAAGTCGAGTTTGGGCACAATTTACTTTTTAAAAGCAGTCTTACTTTTAAACTGACCTCAGGCTTCAGCAGTGCACACATGCAAGTGCAGAAAAAGCTGCTGGCCTCTAAAATACCATGCCCTGTTCTGTACTAGGGTCTTCTAGGTAGTTTTAATCCCCCTGCCCTAATATTTAATGGGGTCTGACTGGGTAGGTCATGCCCATCACTGGGTGTACCCCATACCATAGTGTAACCTAGTGTATGTAGGTGTTTTCACTGTGTTCTAAATGTGTCTCTTTCAGCATAGCACTGGCCCGGGCCTGGTTAGGCAGAGCCCAGGGTCAGTCAGAGTCAGTTACCACCAGTACCATTCAGAAAAAAGTTGGTGGTGCCCAGGGCACATGATGACTTTGCAACAGTTAGCATGTGACTTTGGGGTAGAGGCCTTATCAGTAATGACCCACCTTCTAAAACTACTCCTTTCTCCTTCTCTGCATCCCACCCCAGCACCCTCAATACCTTATTTGACTTTTCTCACAGTTAAATGGTCAGACACATCCTCTATGAGATGCAACCAGGTACCGTCATGACCTCTATCTCTTTGGCCATGGCTAATGTTTAGTTGCGGCCCATCTTCATAATAGAGCGACTAGAGGCATGGCCAGGTAGAGCTTGCTCCCCCTTTCTTACCCTTTCCTCCTTCTTTTCAATGTTCAACCGCCCCCCCATCTTTTGGCTCCCCTCTGGACCAATTAAGGGTTAATCTTTTTCACAGTAGTTATCATTTAGGATACAGGGGCCAAGAATTGGTCCCCGTAATTACAGATGAATTGAGCTTACGCAGGTGTGTTGCATTTTTATTTGTATGGTTCTGCAATGCTTTTTGGAGCATTTGTGGCAACTGCACTTACATCGCTCCCTGGCCCGCGGTAGGTGGCTGCTGTGCTGTAGGGTGGAGAGATGTCGAGTAGTTTATTTTTCTCTTTTAACAGTGACGAGAAACATATAATATGAGTTGTGAAATTAAATAAAATGCAAGTGCAGAATTTGGCAATTCAAAATTTTGGCCCGCCAAAGATACCAGGGATAAACGACTATGCAAGCAAGTGAAGCATGAAGTGGCATCTATAACGTATGGCAAATACAACATATGTATCAGCATGCCATCAGTATAAAATAAAAGAGAAACAGCTTTCTCCTAAGCGCTCTACGGGTGCTTCCAAGTGCTTCCATGTGGTGCAGTACCCGCGTCCAGCAGCTGGGAAGATTCTCCGTGAGAGGGGTCCAAGCTGCACATTAGGGCATGCTCAGGCCATACACAAAATGGAACCGGCACGCGCTGCCCACCATCTCATCTGCAATCATGGCCGTTCCTTCTCTGGAAGCAGCACAGTCACTAGATCAAACACAAGCATAAAAAGTGCAATATTTGCTATTTGCGAATCTATTTTCGTTTGGAAGAACTGATTAATTGGGCCCAGAATGAGCCAGTGGTCTGAGAAGACATAGGAGATAGTTACAATAGGATATTGCCACCAGAACGTCACTTTTAGTGACGTTCTGGTGGCAATTTGCCCTTTGCTATAATTACAAAGCGTTGTTAAGACACTTTTTGTGGCTTAACACTGCCTTGTAAATAAGGTCCCTTTACATGCATCCCTTAGCGTGCAAGGGGCGTGCAATGGGTGTTGCTGTGGGCATTCCACTGCAACACCCATTGCTTTTTGATGCTGCCCCACATTTACAAGGAGGTGTAAATGTGAGGCAGCTCCAAAAACTAATGACATGCAAGAGCAGGCGTTGGAATTGCAAAGCGAGGAGAAATACTTTTAATCTCCTCGTTTTTGCTTTCTCAATGTGTGCTGCATTCTGCAGCACGCATAGAAAGGCAAAATGCCATTAATGATTGGTTATGTGCAGGAAGGTGTCCCTTCGTGCACACAAACAATCATTAAATAATGACAATTTGCTTCTTTTTGTGTGCTGCAAAATGCAGCACACGTAGAAGTATTAAATCACCGTTATTGATTGTTTATGTGCAGGAAGGGACACCTTCCTGAATATAAACAATAATTCCCTGCAACAATGGAACCCTAGCACTATGGTTCAAGGGTGCGTGTGTTGGAGCTAGGCAGCTAAATTTAACACCAGCACGAGGGTAAGCACAGCGATGCAGCATATTCTTGTGAAAATGTCAGAGCGCAATGCTGCCAAATTTGGCGCAGCTCTGCTCTCCAACACTTTCTCATAAATATGCTCCCAAGTTTCTAAAAAATATCAAAGGTGTGTCGGTCTTTTAGAGAAAGTAGGTAAGCACATGCCAGTTAGCAGTAGACCTATGCAGGAGGCTGATGAACTGATCAGGTGATGAAGATGTCTTCAATTAAAAAATATATATTTTGTGACTTTGTTGGTGAGTTATTCTTCACACTATAAAAATGTCTAATTTGGGTTGTGCGCTATAAAAATACTACATCCATATATGCATAGATACGTTGCTGAGTGGTTTGCCAAACCTTGATCAATTTAAACATACGAATATAGTGTTGTAAGTGGGTTATTATTAGTGGTAAATATGCATCTACCAGTGCAATAAAACCACTAATACGGTCTAGAGTTAAGTCTAGGTCTCTTTAAATTACTCCCATGCTCAACCCTTGGTAGCTTGGCTGTGAGCAGGCCGGCTTAGCTTAGGAGACAAGAATGTAAAGCATTTAGATATAAATAAAAAATATTTAGGACACTACACACAATAAAAAAAAAAACACCAATTTATAGAAATGGGAAATATTTGTATCTTTAAAATGACACCAAAACAACAGAAATCCAATGTAGGGATCGGAGATATACATTTTTAAAGAATAAACACTTTCTAGCCCTTGGAAACCTATAGCGCAACTCTGGGACATCTGATTGCACTTGACCAGGATAAAGTCAAACTTTCATGTCAACCGTGAGGGAGCCCTTTGCAGATACACTGAGCAGGAAGCCGTGGTCAAAATGTTACTTTCCGACTTAGAAACCTTTCTGGAGCTTTTTCCCCCAGGATCCCACGATGCTCTTCACCAGTTCTGATTTAATGAGGGTTTGCCAGGTTGACTTTCAGGGAGCTCCCAGTCAAACTCAGGAAGTCGAACCTCTGGAGCTTTTCAGCGGATCGAACCTGGAACACAGGACGGGTTGCAGTTGAAGGTGGCCGGCTTGGTCCTCATGGTTGAGTCTGTCACCTTATGGAAAGTTGCTCCAAACTTCTGAAACTTCATCCTGAAGTTCCTCTTTAGGGTACATCGTATCCAAAACACAATGCAAGGTTATGTTAGCTCCAAGATTGTCCTTGAAATTATGGAACCACACTTCCCACAATGCACCTGAACAAAACCCTTAAAAGTCCACTGGATGCACTTCGGGCAATAGACTCTTGGTGGTGATTATGCAGGTGAGCTCAGTTAACCTATAGATTGTAGGGAGTCCACTCTTTATTCCTATAGAAGCAAAGTACATCCACAGGGCTGTAGTTACAGATGCAGCAGGCACAGTCAGTCAGAATGCAGGGCCTGATGGTGCACATCAAGGTTCCACCATGGCAATCCTTCTTCTTCTATTAGTTTCAAGCTGCAGCTCTGAGACGCTCTGCACCTGTCACATATTCATTCAGGGTTCTCTGGGGTCCAGCAGGCGAGCACTCCTGTCTAATGAGGTGCATGGCATCATCCCAGAGCATGACCACTATCTCCAAAATGTGGCATAGTCTTCTACCAGAAAGCACTATTCCTCCAACATTCAATATGGCTGAAATCTCAGCAGAGTATAACAAAACCAACTCTCAGTATGGCTCATTTACATAGCTCATATGCAGATTTCTTACTTAAGCCTACCATCTGGCTGGGTCAGAGGGGATGGAGAGTAGATGGACCTGGCATTCCCTGCCTGTCCTATTCCTTCTTTGAAGATTCATGCTTCACAACCCCTCTCCCTGCTCTTGCATGCCTATGTAGCAGAACTCTCCGAAGCAGATAGCCTCTCCCTGGGGGTGAGACACTTATCACTTCATCAGGGCAGCCTGGCTAATCCTGTTAACTCTGACCAATCAGGGAAGACTGCAGGAAGGCAACATTTTGGCTTACAGATAAGAAAGTCTTGTAACATCTTTTCTTTGCAACCGCTGCGTAGCAGGGTGAACCGCCACCTGACTCCAGTCCCAAGTTGTTTTCTACACCTAATATGGCTACATTACAAGCGTACACTTATTACACTCTAGTGCTGATATAGTAGACGGTGGTGTCACAAAGCCAGAACCTTAGCGGTCACTTGTTAGACTGTTCTGGAAATGCCGGCTGGAGGCTTCCCTGTTCCTTTTCCCTTCTGAGGCAGTATGTTGGAGCCGGCCAGAGGCTGCACATTACTGTTCCCTGAAACCAGCCCGGCAGAAACCCCTAATTCATTCAGCCGTAAAAGCTTTCAGTCTCTTAACCCGAAGGCTCAGCTAGCAGCTCTGACTGTAACATCAGTGTGGCTCAACCTGGACCCAGAAGAGACCATTAACTAGTGAGTGGTGGCAGCAAAACGGTTTGGGGGAGGGCAGGACCGGTCTCTCGCATGGGCGAGTTGGGACCAGGCCCAGGACGCCAATTTTCTGAGGGGCGTAAGGAGATGTGTGCATTAAGGTTATGCCAACAGCAGCTCACTTCTCATCTTCCTGCTGCCTCCTTTAATTCACTACCATCAGCAAGGATGTCAAATTCCTTTCCGCCCATGCTCAGGGCGCTATTTTAGCAAAGGCCGGCTCTAGGAGGAGAACTCTGTGCGGTGGGTGGTAAATGTGTATTTGTTTATAAATTAGACCCACTGTGGACACCATTCCTCAGGAAAGAAAGTCTATTTTCATGAAAGCACTGAGGCAGCAGGTAATGGTTTTCTCAGCTGTTTGAGGGTCCCTCTACTTTGCATGTATTGTAGGCCTCTCCTGTTCTGGAGAGTTGTTACCTCAAGTGTATGAATCGCTATAAAACCTCTTCATCTCTAATTAAGATTTAAAGAATTGTTCATTTGCTATGGCAACCTTGTTTTGCTAACCTATGGACTAACTCTATCCAGTCCCGAAGGTTAGAAACCTAGGGGTGGTATTCGACGGAAGACAGACATTTGAAGGTCAGATCAACAAGCTTGCCTCCACCTTCTGGGGTATCTTAAACATGATCAGGAAAATCCGCCCTTTCATCCCCAGGGATGCATTAAAAACACTGATCACAGCATTGACCCCTTCGAGACTGGTCTACGGCAATGCCCTATATGTGGGATAACAGTCTCAACTCCTACTGAAGCTTCAGTGAATGCAGAATGCAGCAGCGAGACTAATTCTGGACATCCCCAAATATGAACCAATTCCTCACCGGCTGAGAGACCTCCACTGGCTCCCAGTGGAAAAGAGAATTAAATTTAAGTCACAATGCCTAGCATATAAGGCCCTACAGGGTAAAGGACCTCTGTATCTGAATACACACCCCAGAAGATATACACCAACCAGAAATCTAAGGTTAGGTCACTCTCAATTACTGTAAATCCCCAGGTACAATCAGGCTCGTTGGGGGGCAGAAGCTTCCTATTAGGCACAGCAAAGACCTGGAACCGTCTACCGATTCAGATAAAGAACAGCAGGTCACTCCTGACCTTCGATATCAAGCACATAAGGATCCAAATATTTCACATATAATATCATAGTGTAGAAATATCCAATAAAGCACACCCAGTGGCATAGGAAGGGGGGTGCGGTGGGTGCGGGTCATCACTGAGGGGGGGTGACAAAATAGCAAAAATATGTGTTTTAAACACATATTTTTTCCACTTTTTTCAAGCCAGGGGTGAGAGGAAATTTTCCACACCGGGTACCACCTGACCTTGCTACGACACTGAGCACACCTGAAGGCAAACAAATAACTATAGGTCAGCAAAGTTCCGAAATTAAACGATCATTAACTTCATGTCAATCGCTCATGCCGTAAACTAGCTGGTTTTAACTGGTTGCTGGGGCATCGGCACATTCCTGTGCCACATACTTTCTCCAGAAATTTCACAGAGCTTATTCAATCATTGGAGGGGCACTTAAGTTAAGAGGTTAAAAAAGGGGGCGACAAAGGGGATAACATTTTGGGAGGGAGCACTTTCACCAATCACAGTCTCATGGATGCTGAGACTTCACTGCTATGATAAGCTGCTTACTGCTCCCAGAGCTTTATATATCGCACATCCGGCCGCCACAGGTCCAAAAACGCAACCTTCCACAGTAGGGACTATGCAGGCTTGGTTGCTGTATGCATTGTTTAATCCCACTGTCCCCCACGTCTAGGAGCAGCACTGAACGAGAATAGGGAAAAACACAAATCAGTTCCCTGTAGCCTGAAGTTCAGTTCATCTTTGCTGTGACGTCACCATTACAGACTGATGACAGGTGAGGACAAACATTGTATCAATAGCTGTCAAGCCAAGTCGCCACTCATCAAAAAGGGCAATGTTTCATATTCTTGCACTACTTTCCTGCCAGTGCTTTAAATTCCCCCCCCCCTCGCTTCATTTGCATGGTTGCAGCTTCAATGCTTGGCACTGGGCGGGTTTTCTCTCTCGGGGGTCCAACTTCTCCCTCTTTCTCCGGGAACATCATAAAGAGGCTGCAATCGCACTGATCCCCCCCTCACCAAGTGCCGCGCCGCATGGGATTTGGGATAGTAGCCTTGGCCTGAATTATTCGAGCTCCTGGAAGAAGCTAAGGGGCATATGCACAAGCCCCTATTGCCATCACAACGTAACTTTCAGTGAAGTTGTGATGGCAATTAGGGCCTTGCCTTATTTACAAGGCAGCGTTAACCACTTAACGTGGCTTAACGCATGGGCCGGACTGGGAACCAAATCGGCCCTGGCAAAGTGCTCGTCCGGCCCCCCTGGGGGGTTTGGGGGTGTCGCCAAGCTCATTGCCAGGGCCAGTTTTCGGCCGATTTTGTTACGCTATGATGCAAAATACGGCCCTGTAACAAAAACGACCCCCAGGGGCTCAAAACCGGCCCCCACCCATGCGGCCCACTGGGGGATTGCCCGGTGCCCGCTACGGCCAGTACGGCCCTGCTTAACGTTACCTTGTAAATAAGGCCCACTTTCATACTATGCTTAGCGTAAAATGGGTGGGCAGTGGGTGTTGCGGTGGGTGTTCTACCGCAACACCTATTAATTTTGATGCTGTCTTCTATTTACAAGGGCAGCGTAAATAGGAGGCAGCGCCAAAATTAAGACCAGGTAAAACCTGCTCTTAAGTTGTCGAAACGAGGAGAAATGCTTTATTTTTCCTCATTTTTGCTTTTTCCATGTGTGCTGCCTTGTGCAGCACACATGGAAAAGGAAAAAGCTTTGGGTTGTTTATGTACAGGAAGGACCCCCTTCCTGCACATAAACAATCTTTAAAAATTATGACATTTTGTGACTTTCATGCGTGCTGCATTAAGCAGCACAGATAGAAGTAACAAAATGGCATTTAAAGATTGTTTATGTACAGGAAGGGGGACAGTCCTGTACATAAACAACCTTTCCCCTGCACACATACACCCTTCCACCATGGTGCAAGGGATCCTGCATAGGCGCTACACTGCTAAGTGTCCCTTCCTGCACAAAAACATTGCTGCCTTGAAAGGTGTCTGCGTTGGTGCGAAGGCAGCATTCAGTGCCCCAACGCAGATAGGGAGCAGGAAAAGGCCATAAACTAGATAATATGGCGTATTCTGGCTCGCTCCATTTCACGCAACGCAGCAAGTTTTCTTGCTGCATAGTGTGGTGTAAAATATTGATAAAGTTCGTCCAGCATTTTATTCCTTGAAACCCTCTACTAACAATAAAAATACTAACAAATATTTGTGGCATACGTTGTCATAAACACAAGAGAAACACATCCCATGCTACAAGGCATGGACGCGTTTCATGGGCAGCACAGATGTTTAAAGCTCTGTGTCTGATCTCAGGTGTCACTCTAAGGAGTGTGTGCATGGAATAGCAAATAAAGTAGAGACAAACTCCAGTTCTTTCCCTGGAAGGGAGAAGCATGCATTGAAGTTTCTCAGATTAATGTCTGCTTCAGAAGGACACTACAGCGGTCAGAGTGAACTCACAGGGGAAAGTCTAAATGAATAGGAAGTTGGTGGAACATCTGGTTAGAGTGTAAATTAGAGACATTGCAATATATTGATGATATGGAGATTTAATAGACAGTGGCAAAACAAGACATTCTATAACATCTCAAATAAAGCATAATAGGGCACTAGAGAACAAAGGAAACAGGAAAAACAAGGATTGCACCAGCAGACTTGAGCATTTCATTGGCAAGAGTTTGAAAGTGAATAGGGCATCTGCAACAGAAGCTGGGAGTTTGAGATTACATTTCCATGTGCTTCTGAAGAAGGTTAAATGCTGGAGAAGCAATAGAGGCAGCCAGACATCCTTTTCTACAGACAGCAGGGGCATTCAGTTGGATTTATAACTGGGTTGGTTTGTACAGAAACCTGTTGTGCAGGCACCTCAGCAACAGTGATGGCACAGCAGAGGTAATTCTGGAAGAGGATTTTCCAGCAGGGGATTAACCAATTTTTCAACGAATACCATATGCAAAAAACGAATTGAGCTTGAGCAGACTGTGAAACGAATAAGAGAGAAGATACAAACCAGTGCAGCCACATGCATGCCAACTACTAGGATGTCGATTAGAATAATGACCTAGACCACTTTGAGACCAGTCATGGAACAAAGGAGCATCGTCCACAGTAGTCCAGCAGCTGGCCAGATGCCAGGCCCTGCACCCAAACCCCCGATGCAAAGGACCGCAAGATGTACACAGCGGAGGTGGTTGGTCGAGCTGCAAAATTCTCAAAAATATATCACGAAGTTGCAGTTCTTGTTACTCAAAAATATCACGTGGCTTAAGTGGACTGGTCCATTGATCTATGTTTTATGCTGTGGTGAGTGGGAACATATATTTCAGTGACATTTGAGCAAACCAATGTTAAAAGAGTGTTGTTCACAAGGTTATGATATATGTTTTGAAAAACAGAGGCTGCAAGACAACTAAAGCTGTCTTAAGACCAGAACTGAAAATAGCAAATCAACAGATTCACTGACATTCACTTTTCAAATTCCATGGAAAAAAGGTTCTAGGTAGAACTGGCCAGACAAATGCACACAGAATATCCAGTGAGAAGGAACCTCCTAAACAAGAAGGGTACAATGTCAAAGCTGGCAGAATGAAGAAAGCCAAGTATGCCATGATGAAAAACGAGCAGCATTCCAGACACTCTCCAGAACAATCCCACAAACTCAATAGCTGCAGAGAGGCCTGTGATGGCACAAGTGAGCAGCAGATGTGAAAAGCACTTTCTAATGAAACCAGACACCATCAAATGGAAAGAGTGGAAAGCTAGAATGCCAAGAAATCAATGAATAACTAATAATAATCATCTTAGTGAAAGAAATAAAGAAGGTGTTGCACCAATCACAATAATGCACTGCATGTATCTGCTGTATGTGATCACCAGGTTCAAGAAAGTCTTCCCATGCCATAAGTACAAATCGCTCTACAACAGCCAGAATGTCTTAAGCAACTAATGGGTATTACAAGATGAACCAGGACTGCTCTATGGTTTAAGGGAGAATGTGTTAGAATGTTTGACAAGGTGGCTGGTATCTATCCTATGAAAATATATTGTAGGACTTGGCCTTTTTGGCTAAAGTTCCCTAATAGTTTTGCTTTCCCCCTAGACCGTTTTCCTGACATAGAGTTGCTAATTTAGATGCTTTGGGTACTTTGCCACTGCTGATCAGTGTCAAAGTACAAGTGTTCCCTGTGTAAAGTGTAATGGTAATTGGTTGGCCATGATTGGTATGTTTGCCTGACTAGTAAAGTCCCTAGTGATGTGCACTGAGTGTGCCAGGGCTAGTAATGCAAAGGTGCGCGGAGAATGGAACTCAGGCCTTCAGTGGAGAGCATGCGCACAGTTTGCTAAGTTAGCATGTTGTCCTCACAAGTGCAACCACTTTTCAGGCCTTATTTTCCCTTTTGCGTACACAGTAGGCACCCCTGTGGTAGTTGCCGGGTAACCCCTGGGCAGGGTGCAGTGTAAGTAAAAGGCAGGACATATACTGAGGTGTGTGCTATATCCTGACAGTGAAATACACTCCATTTAGTTTTTCACTGATGAAAGGCCATTCTGCCTATAGGATAGAATCGGGAGGCTGGGTATTGAGTTTTGGTAGCCTAGTTTCCTGTACGTTTATAATGGAGGGGTGAAGTTTAGTATGTATGAACTCACAGTGTCATTTCACATCTTTCTGTGAAGGTGGTTTTGTCACTGTGTGTTCAGAAACCACTCTTTTAGGAAGTGGCTGAGTTTTGTGCTTTAAGCATTTCTCTGCATCTCTGCTGAATGTGGATTGACTGACTGGATCTGAGAGGTGAGAGTAGCTGGGGGAGGTCTTGACCCAGGGAAGGGTTGAGATGGCACCCGGCTGACCTGCATCTGGAGAGTAGGCGGAGGAGAAGCCCTGGGAGGTGAAGAGGCCTGGGTTGCTGCTATGAAACAATTGACTCGTCTCCTGCTGAGTGATTAACGATCCTGACCCCCAGTATCAAAGGGAGAAAGGTGACACTGGGAGGGAGACACCCAGAACTGATTTAGGCAGGGGTCAGGGACCCCTGAGCATAACGAACTTCAAAGACATTTAGGGGTATAACTATGAGAGCTGAGACCCCTGAACATTGGTATAGAATGGATTGAGACTGAAAAGGCTTGGACCCATTTCGTGGTACATAGGAACCTCTGCTATGGAAGGAACAACTGAAGAGACTGCTGGGGAGGACCGACCCTTGCTTCGTGATCTGGGGCTGGTATGCAGTTTGCTGTTTTAACCAAGGAAGAGGCTGTTGGGACTGTGCTTTGTGCGCTGGGTCCCCCTACTTGACAAAGACTGTGCTTTGTGCTGTGTCTTGTTACCCCAAGGGCCCGAGGTGAGCTGGCTCCCTGTTTGGAAACACAGGAACATAAAAGTTTCCGGAGAAGTTTCAAGCGACGCGATGGGCGCGTGTTGTGGCAGCTTGAGACCCTTAGAAGGTGTGCCCTGTGATCTTGGACACACAGAGGAGAAGTGAGACTCGGACACACTGGGTGCATGTCGTGGTGCACAGGAGATGTTGGTGAAGAGCACCAGGTCAATGTGTGCATTGAAGGGGAAGCGAGTCTCGGACGCGCTGGGTGCGTGTCGTGGTGCACTGGAGACGTTGGTGAAGAGCACCGGTTCAACATGTGCATCGAAGGTGAAGTGAGACTCGGACGCGCAGGGTGCGTGTCGTGGTGCACCACAGGTGCTGGTGAAGAGCGCCTGGTCAGCGTGTGCACTGGAGGTGAAGTGAGACTCGGACGCCCAGGGTGCGTGTCATGGTGCACAAGAGGCGTTGGTGTGGAGCGCCTGATCAAAGTGTGCATCGGAAGTGGAGTGAGTCTCGGATGCGCAGGGTGCATGTCGTTGTGTACTGGAGGTGCTGGTGAAGAGCGCCTGGTCATCGGGTGCACCGGAGGAGCAGGAGGCTCGGACACGGTGAGCGTGTCGGGTTGCGGCAGAAGGCGTTGGTGAAGAGTTCCTGGATATCGGGGCACCAGAGTTGGAGTAAGTCTCAGTGAAGCAGTGTGCGTGCTTTGGTGCATCCTGGGACTGTGAAGATGATCGGCTGATCATCGTGTGCACCGGAAGAAAGTGAGTCTCTGCAACAGGGTGTGCATGTCTTGGTGCCAACTGAGACCGCAGGAAGGAGTGCCCGGTGAACGTACACTCGGAGTCGGCATGAAGTCCCATCAGAGTTGTGTGTTTGGCTTCGTGCCAGAGGAGACCTGGAGGGTGCTGTGGTGAATTCGCACCCGGAGTAATGTAATCTCAGAGGTGTGGGGTACGTGTACCCTACAGCCACCTCAGACCTTCCTAACAGTCACGGCTTGGACCGGCAGCCCCGGAGGAGCTGAGCTGCCAGGCCGAGCCACTGAGGCCCATTGAGAAAGATCTACACGGAATGCCCAGTTCGCTGAAGGAGGAGTGGGGTCGCGCCCCCAGGTAACGTGGATCACTACATGGGTGGGGTGCGGGCTTGGAGGGACACTCTCTTGGCCTCTCATTCCTTCTAGCGACGTGAGCCTTTGCTTCGGCTCAGATTGGGGCCCGTACTGACCAAAGGAGTGGCCGTACTGGGGCCAGAGGGAGAAGCTGTACTTTATGTCATTGTTAATACGTGTGCGGGTCAACTGTTATCGAAGAGTCCGATTGTCGTAATACATATTGCCAATATTGCTGCTAATGAACTGCCGGACTGTCTTATGACATTATTTCTGCATAACGAAGTACACAATTGTAGCGCTGCGCATTGCATTATTTCTCCATTGCAAAGTACAGGATTGTAGCTACGTATTACATTATTCCTTAATTGCAAAGTACATGATTGTAGCGGTGCGCATTGCATTATTTCTCCATTGCAAAGTACGTGATTGAGGTGGGATGAATTGCATTATTACTTCATTGCGCAGTACATGATTGTAGCGGTACGCATTGCATTATTTCTCCCATTGCAAGGTACCGGGGTGTATCGTTAAGCATTGTATTATTTCTCCTTTGCCAAGCACAGGATTGTATCATTACGGAGTGCACTATTGTTTGTCCATTGCAACGTGTTTGATTCTAGCGTTACGACCAGCATAGCATTTGGAAAGCGGTGGTTGGGATTTGAACCTACCAGCCAGCTGGAACGAATATTACCCTTTATTATATGTTGGCTTTTGTATCATGTGGTCTGATTGTATATCTTTTTATATAAAGTTTATACTCATTTTATCAAACTTGTGTGGAGTCCATTTGTGGTGTCACCAGTGGGTTGCTGTGAGTGTGGTTGTACATACTATACACTCGTGCATTGGAGATAGACCTACAAAAGACACACAATTGATGGACGGAATGCAGAACAATTCTAAACATTCACCCACATTCAAGAGATCTGGGTTAAATCCATCATTCTTTTGCTCACCATGCCACCCCAGTTTAGACCTGGCCATATGCAAATCAGTCTTGACCCTGTGCCTCATGGGAGCAGTCCAGCCCGAACTGCCAAGCCAGGTCCTCCCTTGAGCGGAAACAAACATCCTAGGACCGGTTTCGGGGTTTCACCCCTCTTCAGCCAAGATAGCTTGATTCCAGTGGCACAGTGAGCCCATGACCCACGACTGGGCATACCTGGCGCACTTAGGGCGAGAAAGCAAAAGAGACACAATTGATGGATGGAATGCAGAAGAAATCTAAACATTCTCCCCCAGTCAAGAGATCTGGGCTAAATCCATCATTCTTTTGCTCACCATGCCACCCCAGTTTAGACCTGACCATATGCAAATCAGTCTTGACCCTGTGCCTCATGGGAACAGTCCAGCCAAAACTGCCAAGCCAGGTCCTCCCTAGACCGGAAACAAGCATCCTAGGACCGGTTTCGGGGTTTCACCCCTTTTCAGCCAGGATAGCTTGATTCCAGTGGCACAGTGAGCCCAGTACCCACGTCTGGGCATACCTGGCACACTTAGGAGTTAACCTTCCCTGTGCGGCGTCTTCTTTGGGGCAACTCTTTTGATGGATATTTATATATATATATATATATATATATATATATATATATATATATATATATATATATATATATATATATATATATATATATACCGTCCTTATCTCTGCACTAATGGTGATTAAAAATAAGTATTAAAAAAGTCAACACTTGCCTGGATCTGTTCCTCATGGTGCCGTGGATTTCTGTTGCTTGGTGAAGTAGCATTGGCGAATGAAAAAAAAAAAAAAAATATATATATATATATATAATGTATATATATAAAGTTCCACAAGTGCCCGAGACTTCAGGATGCACTCGCCATCAATAAAACTCCGTTTATCAGGCAGCAGCGCAGTTTAGCAAGTTCACAGTTCTCATATAAATGCCTTACGCGTTTCAGATAACAAAATCCTTAATCACAGGCTCGGGCAGCAGCGCAGTCAATGAAAAAGACTCACGATGACGTCACCAGTACTTTCTTTTATTGCCCACAGGTGAGAACCTTCCATGATGTTAAAATAGCATTCTGGGATCGGTAGTCTTTACAATACATGCCTCAGTTCACAATAAAGCTCTTGCTGCTCGCTCGTAAATAATAAACTTCAATTCAGCCATTAGTGGGCTCACTGTAAGTTGCACGCTGCGTTGCAATATCATAAATGCCAAAACTGATGGTCCAATGACGGCTCCCCACATAGGAAGCCCACCGGCCTGCTGTCATACGCGGTGGTGCAACCTCACGGCAGGGCTGCCGTGCATAGATAAAGTTCCACAAGTGCCCAAGACTTCAGGATGCACTCGCCATCAGTAAAACTCCGTTTATCAGGCAGCAGCGCAGTTTAGCAAGTTCACAGTTCTCATATAAATGCCTTACGCGTTTCAGATTACAAAATCCTTGATCACAGGCTCGGGCGGCAGCGCAGTCAATGAAAAAGACTCACGATGACATCACCAGTACTTTCTTTTATTTCCCACAGGTGAGAACCTTCCATGATGTTAAAATAGCATTCTGGGATCGGTAGTCTTTACAATACATGCCTCAGTTCACAATAAAGCTCTTGCTGCTCGCTCATAAATAATAAACTTCAATTCAGCCATTAGTGGGCTCACTGTAAGTTGCACGCTGCGTTGCAATATCATAAATGCCAAAACTGATGGTCCAATGACGGCTCCCCACATAGGAAGCCCACCGGCCCGCTGTCATACGCGGTGGTGCAACCTCACGGCAGGGCTGCCGTGCATAGATAAAGTTCCACAAGTGCCCAAGACTTCATATATGAAATAAACAAATCGTCATTGCGGGAGGAGCACTCGATAGCTGGAGCCGGCCGTGAGGTAAGGACAAACCCCACACGTATTTGAAAAGCAAAATCAAAAAGCCGCACACTTCCTGGATTCGGTCATTGCAAATTTTAATGACCTTCTCTCCACCTACGCGTTTCGAACTTAACAGTTCCGGGTCACGGTGATTACATAAGTCCATCATTTGTTGTACTTATTTATACCAACCTTCCATGTTGCCGGCCATGAGGCATTATGGGAGTGGTAGTTTTTAAACGTCAAAAATATAAAGACGTTGTTATCAAATCAGGCCTGTAGCGCTGTCTAATCATATGCGTCAGTCATAAGCATGCGATGTTCTATACTAATGTTACATTTACCTGTTATTTGTCTTGATAAAGTTTTATTGACAAATTGGTTTAAACAGGTCATTCCGAGTATAGTGAGCAAACAGTTTGCTCAATTATGCATGCATATACGCATGCATATACTCGGAATTTATTCAAGTGCCAAGTCACTTGGAATTGCGGCTGAGTGCCATAAGTAAATTGGTTAGCTGATGCTAGACGCATTGATGGACAGCATTACAAACAATGAAAAAGGGTTTGGCCATATCTACAGATAGCTTATTCGTATACAATCAATTTCTTAAAGATATCTTAAAGATTTGCTTTTCAAATACATATATATATATGTGCAATTTTTTTTTATTTAAAATGAATAAATCATATATTCAACTGGTCTGACTTATGGTATTTGTATATCATAAACGTACTGTTTGATATATGCATGTTTTGGACAAGTGTTTATGTTATTTTGCTATGTGTATCTTTCCCTGGATTCTTCTCCAAATATATTTAGCTACTCAGGGACCCTCTGTGTATTTTTGAACTATTACTGGAGGACCTGATGGCAAGCTTATTTTATGTTAAGTTGTTTGTTACCTTAATAGTCCTGTTGTGTATGGGGTCAGAATAAAGCAGTTTTTCCCTATATTTGCAAGGGTGTGTTCAGTCATGACAACGCAATTTATACCTGCAACTCCAGTCTTCTTACAAGATCAGGGACTCCCATGTATGGGCTGGGAATACTGAAAGGAAACGTTAGAAAATGATTTTGAGGCTATAGGTGGAGATGTTTTCGTTGCCAAAAGAAAATTGGCCATTCTAAAACAAAATTTGTTGGTGGGAGGCAGAAAGTGCTCAGGACTTCGCCAAGGCCAGGTGTGGAAGGAAGAATTGCAGATGAGGGGGCCTGATGCTGAGGAGGACGATTGGTACGAAACTGCGATCAGGGCCCTGGAGGAGAATGTTGGCAGGAAGATCAGTATTGTGGTTGAAAGACACAAATTATTTTCTTGTGCACAGCTGCAGGGGGAAAACTTTGAGCAATATGTGGCAGCCTTGAGAAGGTTGGCAGTTTCATGTAAATGTAGAAATCTTCGGGATGAAATTGTTAGAGTTCAGATGATTAACAGTACTAACAATAATAAGATACAGGATAAGCTGTTGGGACTGAAAGACCCTACTTTGGATAAGACCAAAGAAGTGGCTAAGGGTATGGAGAACACCTCTTGCTGTGTCAAGGAATTGGGAGGTGCTGCTGTAAACAGAGCAGGTGAATCGGAGAATGAATGTGATGTGAATGTTGTGAAGAAATCCTTCCATAAGGGTAACGAAGGAGGGAAGAAAGAAGGGAAAACTCATAATGTTGGAAGAAAGAGAGCATGCTACAGGTGTGGTAGTGAGCGACACACAGCTGAGGTGATCGAATGTCCTGAGGATGAGAGCAGATGTTTCAGATGTAAATAGATGAGACACTTCTCCAGAATGTGCAAGATGGGGGACAACTGGAATTCAAGGAGTACGATAAATATGGTGACTGGACCAGAAGTACCCGGTAATGACAGGGATTTGGAATCGAGTGATGAGGGAGAGATTGAAATGATGGTGGTGTGTGAGAAGGAACCACAACTTATAGGTCAGCCAAGGGAGTGTAATGAGGAGCATCGCCCGCCTAAATATGCAATAAAGGTGAGGGTAAGGAAGTACACATATGGGCTGATTCATGCTCACCTTTAACCATCATTGATAAATTGACGTGGGAAAGATTGGATGCATGTGACCTGTGTCCCCCAGATGTTAAACCCAAAGGGTATGGGGAGGACAAATAGCCAGTTTTAGGATATATCCATGTAGATGTGAAAGTTTGGGATAAAAAGGTGATGGGAAACATGTATGTTGTTAAGAAGGGAAGATCTTTGTTGGGATGGAAGGAACAATGAGCTTTGGGCATGATTTTGAACCCTAATCATCCTAAACAATTGGATACAAATCCCATATCACTAACAGCCTTGTCTGAGCATGTATCGGCAATTTTGGCGATGGAAATTTGTGGCCCCTTTGACTGTTTGGGCATGGGTGAAAGATATGCTATATTAGTGATGGATTGTTTCTCGCAAAGGCCAGAGGCATCATTTATGAATGAGGTAAAGGCGTTGTTAGACCTGGCACCATTGGCGTGGGTCTCCCTTCCATTTTTTTTTCTTCTGTTGCCTCCTATGTTTTTGCTGGTCTAGATGCTATGGGCACTTTGCTACTGCTATTCAGCGCCAAAGTGCAAGTGCTCCCTATTGTAAATTGTTGTAATGGATGAGTGACTCCATGATTGGCTTATTTACTTGTCCAAAACCTAGTACAGTGCACCATGTGTGCCCAGGGCCTGTAAATCAAATGCTGCTGGCGGGCTTGCAGCACTGGTTGTGCCACCCACAGAAGCAGCTTGTAAAGTGTGACTCAGGCCTGCCATTGCAGAGCCTGTGTGCAGTCTGGGACTGCCATGTCGACTTGGCAAGTGCATCCACTTGCCAGTCCCTAACCCTTCCCTTTTGTACATGTTAGTCACCCCTAAGGTATGTCCAAGGGCAGGGTGCATTGTATGTGAAAGGTAGGACATGCCCTGATGTGTGTGGCATGTCCTGATTGTCAATTACAGCCAATTTCGTTTTTCACTATTGCAAGGCTACCTCTTCCCATAGGCCAGAATGGACAGTTTGATTATAACATCTTATAATCCTAACTGACCCAGTTAACAAGGTAGAAATTCGAGTTTAGTATGCCTCAACTCATAATGTTAAAATACATCTTTTAGTGTGGGTGATTTTTACATTCTGTGTTTGAAAATACCACTTTTTGAAAGTAGGTATTTTCTTGCCTAACCATCCAGTGTGCCTCTGCTTGGTTTGTTTATTCCATGTCTGGTTTGTGAGTGACAGGGGGCTGGAGAGGGCCTTGGCTACAGCAGTCTGATGAGTCAGGGCTGGGCTGAATAGGACCTGCATTGAATAGTAGAGGGAGGAGATTTCCTTTCACTTGCCTGAGCCTTCATAGAATAGAGAGTAGGGGGAGGAGATTTCCTTTCAGCTACCTGGGCCAGGTCTGCTTTCAACAATGCTGTCTCCACCTCCTGCCAGGAAGCTGCACCAGGAAGGACAGAACTGGTTTTGGCTGGGCACAGACACTCTCTGCCTCCAGAGAACACAGGATTTTGCAGTATAAATATTGGGGCCCAGACCCCAGAACTTTAGATCACTTCTGGGAATCAAGACAAACCTTTACCAAGGAGAGAAACCAAGGAAGCTGAAGGAGGAGACTGCCCCGGTGCTATTTGCTGTTTGGGGTTGGCCTGCAGTGGTGTCTTAATGCCAAGGAAAGGAGAAAAGGAACTTTGTGTGTACTTTAACTACCTTGGGGAAGATCTCCAAGGGCTTCAAGTTGAGCTTGCCTCCTGTTCTGAAGTCTCAGGGACACAAAGACTTTGCCACCAGCTCCCCCTGAATTTCCATGCTGAAAATTCTACCTGCAGAGAGGTGCCTGCTGTTGGTGTAGGCCCTCTAGAGACTGTGTGTCACTGGGAGCTAGAAGCACGACGCAAAGAGGAAGAAGAGTGTCGCCGCCGCAACAGTTGCCGTCGCATCACCAAGGAAGCGTGTCACCGCCGCAGCTGGTCGCTGTTGTATCGCCGAAGAAGCGTGTCGCATTACCGGAGAAGCGTGCCACCGCCACAGAGTTTGCCATCGCATCACCAGAGAAGCGCGTCGCAGGGCCTGTGGCAGCTCAAGAAACCATCAATTTTGCCGCACGGCCGTCGGGCATGTACGCACTGCATCCACGTTGTTGCATCGCATCAAAGACGCCATTTTGTCTCAACGCACCGGATCGTCGCATCGCATCGAGGCGCCATTTTGTCGCATCGCACGGGATCACAGTCAGAAACCGACGCTTCGCCTCCTCTCCGGTAAGGAACAGACGCATCGCCTCCTCTGCGCTGCAGTAAGGAACAGGTGCACCGCCTCCCCCGAAGCAAGGAACCGACGCATCACCTTCCCTGCGACTCTTTTGTTTGTTTTGCATTACGCATCCAAGGTACTTTCAGAGTAAAGTGTTGCATTTACCATCGACATTGAACTAAGCTATTTCTACCATTTTAAAGTCATATTCTTGATATTGTATTGTGGATTTTTGTCGTTTGGTCTTGTGTTAAGTCCAGTAAAGATTACTTTTTTTTAAAACTGGTGTGGTGTCCATTTGTAGTGTTTTCAATGTATTACTGTATGTGTTCACAAATACTTTACACACTGCCTCTGAGATAAGCCTGCCTGCTCGTACCAAGCTACCAAAGGGGTGAGCAGGGGTTATTTTAGGAGTGTAGCCCCCTTACCCTGACTAGAGACCCCCATTTCTAACAGGCATCAAAGGTGATCTCTTTTTGTGAGGCAGTATTCCGAAGAGCAGGGTGTCCTGCCTCCATACTGACTGACAGGGGTTTCCTAGTTACTTCGAAAGAATTTGAATTTTCTTGAAAAATATGGGAATTAAGCATAGTAGGACCACAGTGACCCAATACAGAGGGAAGAGTGTAATGGAGCGTTTTAACCGGATGTTAAGAGAGAGTCTAATGTAGGTAGTGACAGGTGAGGTTGGTTAGAGGAGTCATGTTAAGGATGTGTTGTGGAAATATAGGCCTGATCAGCACTCTATAACAGGTGGGTCTCTGTTTCGCCTACTAAAAGGGAGAGTTCCTTGCACTGTGGAGGGGCCCTCAACATGGGTCAAGTCTAGGTATCTTGAGAGGTCAAATCAGAAGAGCGAGAAGTGTCAGGTGGTATGAGCAGGTGTGTCCAAGTGATAGGTTGATGAGAGGGTATGCCAAGTTGTTCAAGACCCGGAGGTTTGGCAAGAGGGTGACGAGAGGTTATGCCAAGTTGTTCAAGACAAGGAGTGTCGTGGAGCTCAGAGATTAACTTGTTGAGTGGAGAGTGAGGCAAAGACTTGTGAGGAGGAGCATACACCCGTGAGTGGGTGAACTCCTAAGCTGTTTAAGGTTTATGTATGCGCTTATAGCATGTGATCACATGGTTAACAAATGCTTACTGTCCTGTAACTCTTATAATAGGTAAGGAGAGTTTAGCAGTTTTATAGTTGGTTTAGATGTATGAATATTTATTTAGATAGGGGCAGCCATTTTCATTTTTTATTGTTAGTATGTTAAAGAAGGGGCATGTGTTGTATTCTATGATGTAATGTTCCTGGCTATTGATGCTGTTCCTAGGTCACATTATGCTACTACTACTGGAATCCGGGCAGTGGATTCTTGAAGGCTGGTGGCAGATTATTGCTGAGGATCAGGCTGGCCAGGGGTCGTTGTAAGCAGCTAAATAAACACCTCTGAGATATACCCTCACATTGTCTTGACTTCTTAAAATCCGTGCCCATCAAATCTAGCCCCTAACAAATCATTGCAGACATCACAGAAGGGCTTTAAACAAGTATCAGGGTCAACAATTTACAATGAATGCAACAGGCATGTTCTGCAAACCAAGCGGTGTGCATTGAAGTCATCATCATCAATCATGCATCGATAAGGCAGATATAAATCTTTAAAAGCCTCCCTTGCTTTAAGCACATACAATGTATCATACTCCAAATGAATAACAACTTAGAAACCATGCTTCCACCGTTATTCTGCCCAGTGATTTCAACACCATAATTAGTGCACGGTGGTGCAGAGGAGCGGTTCTTGGAAGAATGAAGAGCAATGGAATTTCCAAATCTTACCAATAGTTTAACTATTAGAAACAAAAATATAGAAATGTTGCATCATCCAGTGCCAAAATGTGACTTTTATGTGTACCAGTGAAATATGTATTCTGTAGGGATTTGGGTGTATTATATGGTATGGCTGTGCGACCTTATCGTGGAATACACTCGCAAAAAACGTTTTAGGTCCAGTAAGGCTCATTTCCACAGCCTTAAGCGGTGTTGGAGGCAGCCATGCCACTTCTCATACAATACGTGAAGAGCATAACCTGGATTGTCTGTTGCTTTAAAGATAGGCGCAGAGCGAGATTGGTGCTGGCATACGTGCAACGACACAGCGCAGAAATCTGTTTTCTAAAGGAGCTTCATTTAACGGATTATTCCACCACACACTTGCGAGGGGGATGGGTCGGTGAAAAACATTTTGCTTGCTTGTGTAATTACTCCTGCGGTGTCGCTATTCTCATAAAAAAGTACTTACCCAGGCGCACGCGCAAAGCCTTGAGTGATCGCCAAGGAAGGTAGTGATGCTTGCTGGCACGTCACAGGGAGTTCCACTCAGGCTTGTTTCCATATACGGTCACAACATGGATGACCCTGATTTCTTTGCAGAGATGTACAGACTAGTGAACACGTTGGGACCCGTGCGAATATATTGGTTGGGGACTTCAATGTGATCCTTGATTCTATGCAGGACACATTGGGTGAATTACGCCACCCTCACCCTTGAGCAGCTGCACCGCTACAGACAATAATAGCGGATAATGATCTGATAGATGTTTGGAGAAGTAGACATGGTATAGAACAATATTGATTATCAGTGTTTGATGTGATTGATGAGGTTGCGGGCCTGCTCATTGAAAGCATGCCCCTTTTAGGTTACAGTAAAGATATTCCCCTAGAGATGAAGAAGTAAGTTGCTATGTTGCTGCTACTGAGTGAAAGAACAGTGGCGATGCACTGGGGCCGTCGGCCTCTACACATGTTAAGGACTGGCTCAGGGATGCGGCATATTGCCAACACCAATTAGCACATACAGGGAACTAATGCCTACTTGCTCGCGACCTAGGGATATCTGGGCTCCTTTTGAAGCTTACCTGCAGCTAAGCAAACCTGTTGCAGATGAGCATGATTAGCTTGAGGGCAACACCGCTACATGATTCTCCCCTGGCTGGGCTTTGAGATGAGCCTTTAGGAGTGTAGCCCTGTAGGTGCGGCCTGTGATCTATATAAGCTCCCTTCTATTGGGCTCCTGGACAAACTTCAGGTGTGAATGATTGAGTCATCTTTTCACAATATGACACTCCCCATGCTCCTCCACTTCCCCACTTTCCATCCTTCTCCCCCCTCCTCTCTGTCAAGAGATGTTATTACACAAAATGATTTTGTAAGGTAATAACCAATAGGATTAGAAGGTGCTGACAATAACACTGTCGTTCGTTAAACCTTGATTATGGTACTGAGACGATCTATGTATAAGCCCACACTGGCTATGTTTGTACTGTTAATAATGTACCTACATAGTATCAGGAATAACAATATGTGCTTATGTGGTACATCGCAAACACAATGAGATGATGGACGGAGCGTTGAAACTTTTCAGACACTCACCCCCAGTCACAGATCTGGGTTGAATCCACCATTATTCTTTAGCCACCTGAGTTCAGACCCAGCAATATGCAAATCAGTCTTGACCCTGTGCCTTATGGGAACAGTCCAGTCCGAACTGCCAAGCCAGGTCTTCCCTGAACTGGAAACAAGCATCCTGCGACTGGTTTCTGGGTAACACCCTTCATCATCCAGGCTAGCTTGGATCCAGTGGCAAAGTGATCAAGGGACCCAGGTCTGGGCATACCCTGCCAGCTTAGGGTGAACAAAGCGAACATAAAGAGATGATAGACGGAGAGCTGAAACCTTTCAGACACTCACCCTCAGTCACAGATCTGGGTTGAATCCATCATCATTCTTTAGCCCACTTTGCCACCTCAGTTCAGATCCAGCTATATGCAAATCACTCCAGGCCCTGTGCCTCATGGGAACAGTCCAGCCAGAACTGACAAGCCAGGTCTTCCCTCAACCGGAAACAAGCATCCTGGCACCGGTCTCTGGGTAACACCCTTCATCAGCCAGCCTCAGCATCTCCGAGCATGGCTCGCTCGCACAGGTCCCATCATCATTGAGGGGTCGGGTGCAATGGCCATTAGGGGGTGGTTTCACATCTCCCAGGCCGATGGGTATGTGAGCCGCGCCTCCATGATCAGTCTTCCTCAAGGTCTCCCACTGGCAGCCCCTCCAGGCCTCCATCATCCTGATCTGCCCCATCCACTGGGCTTTCCCATGCCTCTAGTGCCTCTGCCAAGGGTCCTGAGCCAAAGCCTGCTCCACAAACCTGTGGCCCACCTTACAGGTCCTGGGCCATGGGAAATCACCCAACAGGCATGCCTCCATTGTGAATAGGAGGGCACGGTGCAGTGCATCATCAAGTCTAGTAGAACCACCTTCCAATATGTCTCCAGGTGAGGGCAGCTCCACGTCATTTAGCAGAAATCAGCATAAAATGTGCATATTGGGGACATCTCCATGACCCCCACCATATATGAACTCTATTCTGTGTGGGGTCAAATAAGTCATTTGTGTATAGTTAAACTGGATATATTTCAGTTGAGAGTTCAAGGATACCGACTTCGGGTAGGCCAACACCCAAGCCCATTCCAGCCCCTTGAACTTGTGACAAGTACAGCAGTCCATTTGGTCTTCAACACCCCCAGCAGCTTCCAAATAATCCCGTTAAGAAACGTATAAAGATAAGTCACCAGGTAGTGGACTTACACCCTTGACACTAGTAACTGTTCCACCGTGTGGGTTTGAGGTTCCTCACCCCATTGCTCCACAAGTCCTTGAACGCCCTTGTCATTGTCTCATACGTGAGAAATTGACTGGTAGGCAGGCCCATCTGTCCCACCATCTCATCTAGATGAATTAACATGCCTCTGTGGACAGGGGGTCACCAGTGACAAGGTAGGGTCATAGAGCAGTGTCTCCCTAGACACCAGCAGCTCAGGGCAGCAGCCAGTAGTGCCTTCAGTGCAGCATCTGCACCATTGAATGGAGGAGTCTAGCCAGCAGGTCCCCCTGATTGGGTCCATGCTTAAACAAACAAGCTCCATCTGGAAGGGAACCATCTAACCACCAGATCACCCACTAGAGTCGAGCCACCATAAAATAGAGTCCGTTGTCCGGGGTGCCCAGCCCTCCATCAATTGGTGGCAGTCTAAGTGTTTCCACAGACACCCTGTGGTGGCCCCTATCCCAGATCAAGTCCCGAAGAAGGAAATGTAGCTGCCGGAACCAGGCACCCGGAAAACGACAGGAAGGTTAATGAAGTAATACATCAATCTTGAGTGCATCACCATCTTTGAAATCGCTATACGTGCCTTAACCTCTTCTGTGCCCATGACGAGATAGTCTCGTCATGGAGCACGGTTGCGCTGTGCCCATGACGAGACTATCTCGTCATGAACCCCACCCACTAATACAACGCCCGGCACAGGAGGGGGAAAGGGCGTGGCACTGAAGGGGTTAATGGGGTCTTAGCCCTGTTTACCCGCAGGCCCGAAAGCATGCTGTACTCGAGCACATGGCATATACAGTCCATCCCCATGACGACATACGCCATATATACATCTCCATGTGATCAGTGTAAAGTGGGACTAAATCCTCACAGCCTCCTACTCTGAAACCTCCACCTTTTCTCTCCACCTGGAGCAGGTCTGCCAGGGGTTCTATGGCTTTGGCGAATAAGAGGGGGGACAAAGGGCAACCCTGGCAAGTACCGCAATGAACGTTGTATCACTCCAAGATCCTGGAGCCAGTCCTCATCCTGGCAGTTGTACTGGTGTATAATAACCACATCCACTTAATTCAGGAGTCAACCAGGGCCAACCTGTGCATGACCTCCAAAAAATCCCACTGACCGTATCAAATGCCGTCTCGAGGTCCACAGACATGATCATGGCCCCAGGCTTCATCTGTACATCTGGTTGGCATGGATGGTTTAAGGCGCCAGAGATTAAGGGAAGTATCCTGTGCTGGAATAAATCCATTCTGGTCCTCATGGATAGACCACTGAATATGTGGCAGCAGCTGGAGCAGCAAGCCTTTTCTGAGAATCTTAAAATCCATATTCAACAGGGAGAGGGGGCGATACGCTGCTGCATTCACCTCTGCCTCCTTAGATTTAGGAGCCACAGTCGCCTCTCTAGTTGAGGCCAGCACTGTCCACAACTGAAAGACTCAGCATAGACCACAGCTAGCCTAGGGGCCAGGATCCCACCATACGTTGTATAAAATTCTGCAGGCAGACTATCAGGGCCTAAGGCCTTGCCTGTGGCTGTATCCTGAATGCTGCCTCTAATTTCCTGCACCATCACCGTTCTGCCCACACTCTTGCTCGTCAAGTACAGCAGTGTTTGGATGGGGAGCTGCTCCAGAACAGCTGTCGCCGCTCCAGGTGGAACTGGGTCTGGCCACTGATAGAGTGCTATTTAATAGCCCTAAAGGAAACATTAATGGTCTCAGGTGTGAAAAGTGTCGTGCCCTCCCCTCCTCTTCATGTAGTCTTGCTGATGAAGTCTTTGTAATTAAGCCAGCGCAGCCAACACCACATTGCAGTGTTTCTTTGCAGTCAATAACGCTTCACGCAGCCGAGTCGGCACCCAGGGAATTGTCTAAATGATACAAAGTGTCTTTCAGCTCCCGCATCTTCCACAGTTCCCACAGCTCTCTGTCCAAATCCTGCTGCACTCCCACGGAATTGCCCAGAAAATGCCCACAAACACCTCCCACTCCATCAAACAGCTAGAGGCTAGCTGCAAAAGTATCCTGTGATGGAGTCCTGATCACGCAATATACGATTTAGACGAACCCGGAACTAAACGCCGAATCTATCCAGCGAGTTCCGAAGCAAAGAGATTGAAACTTTACAAAGGAAGCGGCATTACATCAAAAAGGCACCACAAGTTGAAAAATGAGTAATTCGCCATAATACAGATTCTGGAGTGATTTACCTCATAGGAGAAGATTTGCTCCTCAATAGCGCCCTACCCTAACAAAACCCAGCCTTGAGGAAGACCTTCTCTGAAACCTCACGGTCCCTTGTACGAAGGTCAAAACGCGTCGGCACACTTTTTCACTTTTAACATCCCTTGACTTGAGGCCAGGAGCCTATTTGTCTCTACTCTGAACAAATTGAAAACAAGGTCATATTAACCGAGGTGATAACCAAACCAAGACGGTTTTCCCACCCACTGATGAACAACACCTTGAGACTTGCTCCGTTCTCCAAACTATTTGGACCGTTAAATGACTAGTACTAAGGATAGTCAGGCTTGTTTCTCCTGGTACATGAATCTAAAGAAGTAGGACACAATAAGGTTTTATCATTGATTCACATGTAAATACTGGTCACTAAGGGGCATATCAACAAGGGCTTTATCTCTGCTTTTTTGGCTTTAAAAGCCAGAAAAGGAGAGATAAAACTTGCGCCCTATCAACAACAGGGTGCTAACATGCAAATTTGCATGTTAGCACCCTTTTACTCTACGCTTCCCCTTGCATCTCTAATGAGATGCAAAGGGGGCGTTCCAGAGTAAAATAATAGGAGAAATGTCGCTAAGCGACATTTCTCCTATTATCAAGAATGTCGCTAACCCTGTTAGAGACAAAAAAAGCAGCGCTAACCGCGGTTAACGCTGCTTTTTTACGTCTGGTATTTTTCTGACTTAGCCATGATATCCTATGGAAGGAGGATATCATGGCTAAGTTTGTCTGTCCCTATCAACAAGGTAACGTGAGATTATCGCTGGGTTTCCAGCGATAATCTCACGTTAGCCTGTTAGCGTGAGGATTTTTATCGCTGATGAGATAAGCGTTGCTAATAGCACGCTATCTCAGCGATAAAAATTCACGCTAGCCGGCGATAATTATCCTAGCGCTAAGTGCGCTTAGAGATAATTATCGCCGGTTGTTGTTGATATGCCCCTAATTTTGGACTTTACAATCTGCTATTGCTTTGATTTTTTCCATTTTGCACAAAAATAAGTTTGCATGCATTGCACAATGGTTAGCATACAAGCACAACTTTGTGAAGTATGATATGAGTGCAATAATGTGCAGGTGATCTTCAAAAAAGTTTTTAAAAAAAGAAAAAAACTGATGTAAATGATGTATTGATGAATATATAAGACATTGCTCGTATGAACATATTGCACATGTTTTGAAATGGTTATGCATGTCTTTTCCCACTAGAACTGCATTTTTGTAATCATTCAAGCTCATAATGTGAGCAGATACGAAGGTAAAGAACATAGACCTTATGGATTAAAAAATTGAAACGATCTATGGTCCAAGAGGTACCTTTTTTCATAATAATGGAGTCCTGAAAGGGGGCATTTCACCAACCCCGCTGGATTAAGTGGCCAAGTAGACACTGGCGAGAGCTCACCGATAGGTCTATAGCCTAATAAGAGTGGGCTATGGTCAGAGCATGTGCAACCCAGAAATTCCGTCTGGGTTGTTAATTGGCACAGTAGAACCATACACACCAAATGGTCCAGACGGTTGTGTAGTTTCTATATATGGGAGTAGTAAGAGTAATCCCGTTCCATGCCATGCTGTGCCTGCCAAACATCCTCAAGCCTCCAATCTTTCAGCCACTTCCGGAAGCCCGCTTTCACCCTAAGAGCCGATCCTCTAAGCAGGGGGATGGATCGGTCAATGGCCACACAGTTGAAGTCAGCGGCTAAGATGAAGGTGTTGTTACCTTATGTGCTCCATGGCACGATAGCATCTGTAGAAATGCTACCTGGTCCTGATTTGGTGCACACAAGCTACCCGGATAGCCTCTCTGCCTCTGTTTCATTAGCCCTCCTCAATACTCGCTCGGCGGTCAAGCATCATTTGGAATTGTTCGACCTTATTGATACCACCTGTCCTGATATCCTGTTTCTTACCGAAACCTGGTACACGGCTGACTCTCTACCCGACGTTCTCAGTTCTCTCCCTGATTCCTACTATATCCTCCATGCTGACCGCCCTGGGGGAAAGACTGGCGGAGGAGTGGCTATGATAGTCCGCTCCAACCTCCTATTTCAACCCCTCTCCCACTCTCTTATTCCATCTGTTGACCTTTTAGTAGTACGCTCCACTACCTTGCCACTCCCCTCACGATCACTCTGCTTTATCGTCCCCCCCAATCCATGTCCCACTTCATTTCAGCCTTTCAGGACTTATTAGCCACCCTGGTTGTCAACAATTCATCCCTCCTCCTATTAGGGGACCTTAATTTCTGGCCAGGTGACCCGCGCAAGGACATCATGTCCAAGGATTTTTCTGAAACCCTTCACAGTATCAACTTTACTCCCCACATTTTTACACCTACCCACATACACGGTCACATTTTGGACCAAGTATGATCCGCCAACCTATCCATCGCGGCTCCTAACATATCCCCATGTGCCTGGTCCGATCATTTTCTGATTACATTCTCTACTCGCCTGGCAGAGGCTAACCTCCCCCACTGTCCTAAAAATATCTTCGCCCGAAATTGAAACAGAGTAGACATGGTCGCCCTTGAATTTTCTTTAACCTCATCAGTCCCTACCCTGATCAATATCCACCCCAACAAACAGGTAGCCCTCATTAACACCTGGCTCCTTGACACCTGCAATCAAGTGGCTCCTCTCAGACGGGTGAGAACTCGGCGCCCTCATGACGCTAACAGATGGTTTTCCAGCGCCCTTAAAATCCAAAAACTTGCGTTGCGCCAGGCGGAACGCCACTGGCGCCGCAAATACCACCCTGACGCCAAGCTACAATATCTCATTCTTTTGCAGGCATACAAAAAATCTATCCTCTCTGCCAAACAAGAATACTTCTCGCTGAAAATTCAATTGGCAGCTAACAAACCCAAGGAGATTTTTTCTATTGTGCACCAACTCTCCTCCTCAGACAGAGCCGCCTCTAAACCCGTCCCGTCCCAGACCCTCTGCGATACCCTCAATGATTTCTTCATCGATAAGATTGCCATTATAAAACAGAATATCCCCATAGCCCCCGCCTCTTTCACTTGTCCCCCGCTGCCCTTGCCATCTTTCTTCATTGACCAATTTCCATTGATTTCTGATGAGGCTTTCAGCATGCTTCTAGGAAAAGTCACTTCAGGCTCTCCGGCCGACCTCTGCCCGGCACACATCTTAAGAGATATTCTCTCTCGCTGCCCAACCCCTTTCATTACCCTTTTAAACACTTCCATCACTTGCGGCGTGGTACCTGATTTATTCAAAGCCGCCACTGTAATCCCCATTCAAAAAAAAGCTGGCGCTGATCCTACTATTCCTTCTAATTTTAGACCTATTTCCCTACTACCGCTCCTAAGCAAAATCCTTGAGAGCCATATCACCTCTTCGCTCTCCAACCACGTTGAGACTCACCACCTCTTAGCCACCCACCAGGCCGGCTTCCGGCCGGCTCACTCTACTGAATCTGTTGTTCTCTCCGTAGTAGATGAGCTTAGGCGTAGCGCCGATATCAACTCCCCCCAGGCCCTTGTTCTTCTTGACCTTTCCGCGGCCTTCGACACGGTCGACCATTCTATCCTCCTCGACCGTGTTTAGGGCACTGGCTTTCGAGGTCCAGCCCTTGCCTGGATTACTTCTTTTCTTACCGGTCGTACCCAGGCCGTCCGTCTTGACGGCTTTCTCGCTTCCACCCATTCCGTCTCTTGTGGGGTTCACCAGGGTTCCTCACTTTCTCCCCTCCTGTTTAACCTTTACATCCACCCCCTTATCGCCGCTCTTCAGGACATGGAGATCACTGCGTTTAACTACGCTGATGACCTGCCGCTTATTTTCAACCTCTCCCCTCCTTCCGATTCTATCGCCAAGGTCCATTCTACCCTTACATTCATCTTCAACTGGATGAATCTCAACCAGTTGAAACTGAACCCTGATAAGACCGAGTTGGTCCTCCTTGGCGGTCCTTCCAATCCTTTGTCCCCCGTTTTCTGACCCTCCATCTTTGGTTCGCCCCCTACCCCCTCAACCTCTGTGAAAACACTGGGTATTAAAGTCAGTCAAGACCTCTCCATGCGTCCCCAGATCAGCTTGCACTCATTTCCTCCCGCCTGGACTACGGCAATGCCCTATATGCGGCCATTCCTTCGTTATGAAGGCCGCCGTCTACAACTCGTCCAGAATCAAGCGGCCCGTCTTATTCATGGGCTCCCTAAAACCAGTCACATCACCCCCTTGTTGAAAACCCTTCACTGGCTCCCCATCAAGGAACGCTCACTTTTTAAAATAGGATGTTTGACCTTCATGTCCCTTGCTGGCACCGCCCCTGCTTTCATCAGTGCCAAAATCAACTCCTATGTTCCCACTAGAGATCTCCGTTCTTCCACTCAGTTCCTTCTTAAAATTCCTCGTTTCCGTAAGAAAAAACTGGTGGCTTCAGATTCACCATCCTTGCCCCTATTTTCTGGAACTCACTTCCCTTTGCTATCCATTCTATCCCCTCTCATTCTGAATTTCGGGCTCAACTTAAAACCTACCTGTTCTCCCTAGCTTATCCCTCATAACTCTCTTACTTTCCCCCCTCTGGTTTGACTCTGATCTATAGCGCCAAGAAACCTCATGGTGATAGAGCGCTCAAGAAATCCTTTTCAACTTCAACTTCATACAAGTACCCAAGTGTGTTTGATATGCCATTCAGGCACCCTGTAACCAGCACATACCGACCCTCCCGGTCTATCATGGTGTGAGCTGCCTCTAAGGAAACCTCTGCTCGTACCTACAGAAGGACTCCGTAAGTATAGGCCGAATAGACTGTCATGAAAATGTGCCCCCTTCATAAGCGTTCTGCCTCCTTAAGATGTGTTTCCTAAAGTATAACAATTTGCACCCCCCTATGTATGAGATATTTGTGAATGTTGTGCCACTTAGCCACCGACCACATCTAAGGCCAGATCGTCTGTTAGAAATAATGTATCTAAGAGATAAGACACCCCACTACTGCCCCATCACCCCCTTGCCCACATACCCATAGCTTTCATTTTAACATGCATAGCAATCTTCAAGGCAACTAACAAACAAACCAATCCTAAACTCCCCATTCCATGATCAGTGCAGCAATGGTTGATTGCCTAAACTTTGGTGCTGAACTCTGTTCACAACCATAGCCCTACTTGACTTCAGATAAAGGCCCATCGGGGTGGGGATGCGTGCTCGTTGTGTCCATGTCTACACCGGCCCCAGAGTATGAGGTCCTCCCCAGTATGTAACATGGGTAAGTTCTTAATCAGCAACACCACCCGGGGAGGCCCCAGGGAACCCCAGGTGCACACCCCCACCACAGGCCCATGTGAGAATCCATGTCCAGTGTTGCCATCTCGGGGCATTAGCCTCAAGACCACTGTCAGCAATGCTCTTCGGTCCCCGGCCACCAACTTCTCAGATAAGGTCTTCTGAGGATTTAGGTGTTACCAGTGGGAGCTCGTCCCTCCCTAGGGGGGTATCATTGTAGTCCAACATCCCTGAATGACGCCTAAGCGACAGGTTGTCCTTAGCGTCCGAAGATCACAACTACTGCCAGTAGAGCTGCAGCTCGGTCCTTGTCCGTTCGGGATCTGAAAGGTCTCTTGAGTGTCTGCTGTCTAGAGGTGCGGCGGGTGAGCCTCCAGGGTGTGCACTTGGTTTCAGTGATCACTGTGCAGTCCGTCACAGGATGCGTCCTAGCTTGGTAGACCTCCAGCCACTCCTTTGTCTCTGTTGGGATGATACAGAAGTGTGTGCCACCATCCAGCATGATCTTAAGCCTCGCAGGGAACATTAGGGAGTATTGCAGCCCCTCTTAATGCAGGGCCCTCTTCACCTCCATTAATGAGGGCCTTTTGGATTGCACAGCAGATGTGTAGTCGGGGATGCGGGACTCTGCTGTTACCCACATGGAATACCCCCTGCTCGTGCCCACGCCAACAGGTCATCTCTGTTCCAGTAGTGAAGTAGTTTAGCCACCACCTGCTTACACGGGAGGGCGAAGGCCAGATGACAGGAAGGCACCCGCTGTGCCCTTTCCAGGTCAAGGAAGTGGGTCAGCTGTGTTGGGGCCACCTCCTTGCAAAGCCAATGTTCAGAGTAGGCCACATCATTCCCTTCTGCACCTTCGGGGAGGACCACTATCTGGATATTATTTTAGCGGTTGCGCCCTTCTGCGTCTTCCACGTGATGTACGAAGGTACGCACCAGCTTTGTCAGGTCTGCCATTCGTAACTTCAGTGTCCACTGTTCAAGCTGTAGGCCTGTGATTGCAACCTCCACACCCTTCACCTCCTCAGCCAACTTGTGGTGGACAGCCTGCAGCAGTCCTAATTCAGCCAAGATTGACCCTATCTCACACTTCAGAGTGGACTTTGTGTCCACAATGACTGCCAGTATCTAGTCTAGCTGCAGTCTAGGCAGCACAGAATCAACAGTTTCCATCGGTGTCTAAGTACTTCTGTCAGCGCCCAGCATCTAGGTCTGCGGGACAGGGCCCCTTGCCTTCGTTTTTCCCATTGCAACTCTGGGGAGATGGCGCACCTCCTGCCTCTACCCCTCAATCCACTAGATCTCAAGTAGGCCAATATCGCAAAGAGTGGGCCTTTCCCTTGGACCCTCACCAGTGTTTCCCATGCAGTGCCATCCTAGGACAGTTCTCTCTAAAAGCCTCCTCTAGCCCCACTCCATGGTAATGCGGCTGGGCTGGTAGGCAGTGTTGAGGTTCCACAACAATAGTAAGCTCTCCAGGTTACCAGGAGCCCCACAGGACTGCCCACTTGGCATTCTAGTGGAACTTAGGAACCATCATGGCCCACTGATCCCTGCTCCGGTCCACTCTGGGCTGTAGCTCACGGGTTCCCAGCTGTCAGAGGTGAAAGGCCCAGCCCCCTCCCTGTGTAGTCCGCCGGAAGGGAGCCTTTCACTTGCACCCCTCCTCGCCACCTCCCCACCCTCTTTTCTCAGAACCGCCGGACATTAACACGTACCCTAGACTCACAGCCCCCACCTCCTCCAAGCTCCAAGCCTACCACTGTTGTTTCTAAGCCTGGGAGTTGTTCGCTCTACTCCTTAGGTGGGAAGAAAGTTGTCTATTGGCCATGGTCTGTGTGAGTCTACTAAACCAGTTGAGTCACAGAGTGGCAACTTTCTAAAAGTTGCTTTACTTTAATAGTGACAATACATTCGACATGGACATCAGGTCGGGTTTGATGGCACAATTAATTTGATACCTGACAATACCCACTTAGGTAGTCCTATTCAGAAGTTAGGCAGGCTGAGGTGCCAGTCCTTGACAATTGATGATAGCTAATTTGACATATACTTTAGAATGGTTAAGAACACTGAGGTCCGGTTAGTAGACCTCAGTGCACTTTAAGGTCCAGCAGCTAGTAGTCCAAATGGGGGTAAAACGTGGGAAGAAAACTGTAAATAGCCTGTTTCCTTACATAGTTCAAATAGAGTTTGGCCATTTGCTTTCTTCATGCAGAAAGCAGTCCTGAAGATGGTCTTTTCTAAAGGCATAGATACTGAAACATTGACACTTACTAATCATCTTGTTTTGGACTAAACGAAATGTCTCCTTAATAACAACTGAAGAAACCCCCGGCAAACAATGGACACCATTTTGCCTTTGAGTAGAACAGCACATACTTATGTGCCTGCTCATTCTTTGAGGCATTATTGAACTTATTGCTGGACATATATTTGTGCAAGCTTCAACTGACCCTTTTTAGTATTAAATCAAAATTGTGCATAAATATTTAGACAAACTATCTTTATACAATGTACGCATATAAATACTTAGTCACATACATATATTGCTATTAATTCAAAGCATTAATTTCTCTGTTTGGTTCTGTTGCTTACACACTTACCATCCAGATCAGCTTAACAAACTGCTTTGAATAATTCAATAAACATTTCCTCTGGGAGCTATTGTGAATGTATTTACTGAAGCTCTCAAAGGGTTATTGGGTAGCCCTTTGTTAGTACTATAATAATTGATTCAAAGCACCTCCTGAATGGTGGGTCAAAGCCCCTACAGGCACTATTATTTCTCTGTAGCAAGGAATACCCATTCACTGAGTCAGGGCAAAGCGACACCATGGTACCATCTTTATGAAGGCGAAGAATTAAGATTCCAATGTGAACTAGACCATTATTAACACAAAAGCAGAATGTGCTACCATTGACTGGATCAAGCAGGCACACTCACAATATTCTACTGTTGATTTAGTCCCAACAAAGCCTTAATCCCAACCTGTAGGCCATTAGTAAAGCCTTCATCCTTCAATAGTTTATGAAATACACAGCACAATTTAAGGGACGTCTGCATAGCTTTCCCGGACTTTTTCAGCATTTGATTTTACTGACAGGACTTAAAAATGGGGAAAATTGGGTACCCTATTATCAATTCACTTCTTGACCACTTAATCCAATATATCTATTCTTGTAGTGCATGTGAGATACAGGCAAGACAACAACTTTAATGTCCCAACAGAAATTAAGCAGGACTAGACAACCGTCACTCATTTTCCTTTCCTATGTACGCAACGTGAAACATGACAGACATGGGCAGAGAAAATGTAGAATGGCCCCCATGTGCAGGGCTAAAACCTCCTGGCCCAGATTTATCAAGGGCGTGCGTTGCCATTGCAACACAACACAACGCAAGCCCTTTAGTCAGCTTTACTTCGCTGTCTTGCATTGCTCAGCATTGTGAAGGTGTGCCGGGGTGGAGTGTGGGTGTTTTCACGCATCCAGCCATTTTTTTTGGGCGCAGTCCCAGGTTTACTAAGACTAGTTAACCTAGGAATGTGTCAAAATGTTACATCTTCCCAGGTGAGGCGTAACAAGGAGGAATATATATTTATTTCTCCTCATTATTTCTTCTTTCTACAGAGAACAGAAAGAGGAACCTGCCTCTGAGGATTGTTTTTGTGCAGGAAAGTGTTCCGTTCTATATCTAAACAATCCTGTCTGTAATGTAGGCACCTCTGCACCATGGCGCAAGGGTGCCTGCTTTGGCACTTGGCAGCCACAAGTGTGACAGCGCAGAGAGAGAGCAGAAATGCAATATATGCAAGAAATTATGACGCATTCCTGCTCTCTGCATTTGACGCAGCGCAGCAAGTTGTCTTGCTGAGTTGCGCTGCATCATATCTTAGGAAATCCTGGCCCCTGGTGGTCCGGGCAATTTCTGTTTTGTACTGAGAGAACAAGCTTCTGATCCAGCGGTAATTACCTGGTAATTTCCCTATTCAAAACCACATCACCTACGGTTTACCGCTGTAAAGGGTGAAAAATGATGGATCTTTTGATGACCGTGTTTCACCAAACAGGAGACTTTATATATATATATATCAAAATTAAATGCAAACAATATTAGAGGCAATAATGAGAGTGGTGAGTTATTTTAAAGGGTTTTATTTAAGTCAAAAGTTAAGGTTCTCTGACTCTTTATTCATTAGTCGGATATCACAGAATTGAAAAATAGGAAAAATAGCATTAATACAGAACATATTACAGTCTGCATATAAGCATCAGATATAGGAAGGGAAATGTGGCGCAAATTGTCAGTCAAAACTCTTAAAGAGTTTCTAAGAAAAAGAGTAAGTCTTACAAGGTTAATCAATCATTAATAATGGCAAAAATATCCCATAAAGAGAAATAAATGCAGTTTAGCACCTAAAATCTAAATCTGTTCTGATCCGTTCAGCTCTTTCCCTCTGCTTCGCTGTGCTAGTCTGTGTCTCTGTCTCAAGCTGCACCATAGCCCCCACAGAATGCAGCCCCTCCCTGTCTCTGTGTCCAGCACAGAAACTGGGCCTGGAGAGAGGCAAATAGCAAGGCAAAAAGGAGCACTCCTCCCACTTGTAAGCCATATTTCAAGTAAAAGTTCACATGCTCAGTCCTAATAGCTGGTCCAATCAGAACTTCAAGACATATCACCTCCCCATGGGCTGACTGGATATGTCATTAATCAGGCTTGTTCCTGTTCAAATTTCAGTCTTGTGATTTATGAAAAAAAAGTGTGTTCTTCTCTCCACTTTAAACAGGCTACAATAATATGCAACATTTTGAAGGTCGGAGGAAGCGGTAGGCAGGTTTTTTTTTTTTATCAGAGCCCGTTCATTGAAAGTTGCTAGGGAAAAAGTAGCACATTCCAAACTGTTTCAGTTTAGTCCACTAAAGCAAACTAAAATCACGTGGTTTTCTACACTGTGAAACACAATTCAGCACATTTCTACTCTTGCAAAAATACATAATGCCATTTTAAAAGTACAAATGCAGTTTCTAAATTAATGTGCATTCGAAAGTGAGATTACATATGGATTAATCGCATATAAGCATGGCTGTTCAACTAATTAAGCATGTTTTCACATAAAAGCACCTCCAAACTGAAGCCCTATGTTTTCAATCTTGCTTTTCCACAATCTGCGTGCCATTATAAAACTCATGTCTGAAACTTTTTGTCATATCATAATGCATACATTTTATAGGTGAAATCTAAGCTCCATCACTTCCACTTTTGGTGTCTATTTTCTCAGCCACAAACCTTTGGTGCTCTGAAGGGAACCACATCAGTGGCTGATTGTTTCACACCACAGAGATCCCCACCAGGCAGGCGCGGACCTTTTAATAGGGCAGGCAGTTCTCTACCTGGTGGACCGTCCTTGTGGGTTAGCCTCCAAAAGTAAAATCCCCCCTTATTTGTGCTCAAATCATAATAGGAGCAAGTGTAAAAGGAACCCTAAAATTAAATTTCACCCCATTTTTCTCACGACCACAGGCCTCTATATCACCTCTTAAAGGTTTCAAATTTAAATAAAAGGTGTAACATGCACCATCACTTGTTTGAATTACAAGGCACACTTTGAATATACAGCAGGAGACCTGTCTTGCCTCCTGGGATGACGTAACTCAGTTCTCACCATTCACACTGCCAGGCCATGTCAGAGTTCCTTCCCCAACCCCTTCATTTGCCACTTCCTCCAAGTGAGCCGCATCCCTTTCATTCTCAGAGCAGACGCGGCACATATTTTAAAGGTTGGGAAGTGCATTTATATTCATCGCTCAAACGAGCATTGAAAATAGGTAGTCTCAGCGATGCATTCTGACATGTTTTTTTGACCTTTTAAATGAGGCGGGACCTGGCGGCCCCAGGCCAGGGCCTGTTGTTTGAACTACAATGTCAGACGCATTTCTCATCTCAGAGGCGCGCGCCGACCAGCAATGCTGTCCAAGCTGACCTCCGCTTATCGCTTTAATCTTATTTACCGGTCTGTAGTTGCTTACCGTGGAGGAATAATAAGATTGCACTTTCCAGCATCCCAATCAGGATGGAGGGGCTGCTGCTGCCTCAGTGCAAAGGCGAGCGGAATTGTCTTTGCTTATCTGCTAAGATTTAATGATCTGTCATATCTCTGAAGATTCAAAAGACCTTGAAATACAGTGGAGTCAAATGAACGAAGTGCAGCATCTGCATTTTTCTTATAATTACTTTTCTTAATTTTCTGCACATTATATGACCATTACCAGAGGAAAGAACATGTTCTGCGGTCATGTGGGACTTGAACAGGGACCTGTGGAACCGGCAGTTTGTCCTACCAACACAGCATCCCGGTTAGGGTTCCATGCGCTGGTCCCTCTTACAGCATCTCGAAGGATTAGTTCCGGATCAGAGGTCATACCCTAGGTTCAACAGGGGCTCATTTATGAGCCCCTGCGTCACTTTTGTGACACACTCCAGCAATGCGTCACTTTTGCGCCTACAGATACGTCAGAAATACTGACGTATCTGTGACTCCTTGCGACATGATGCGTCATACTGTAAATATGACGCATCATTGGAGTCGCAGGGAGGGCGCAGTGAAAAGTGACGCATCACTGTTTTCACGCAGTGATGCGTCACTTTTCATAAATGAGGCCCAACAGTATTTAGGGAGGAAATGGAGACATGCTAATGGAAGTTCTGTACATCTTGGAAAAGAGATAAGACCTACAGGAAGCTTTCAACAGTTTGTATTGCTATTGACTAGGAAACCAACTATAGCAAAAGAATCATGCCTTGATGGTTCCACATGTTTTATTTCATGTTAACGATGGCAATGCCCAGGGGCAAGAGAAGTGGGGGGTGGAGGGGGAGTGCATTAAAGAGCTTGCAGTTGAGGCGCATGGGGGACTTCTTCCAGGATGGGGTAATGTTATGTGATGTTAATACCCCCTATATAGCTCCTAAGTACCATCGGTCTCTTAGCGCTTGTCTAAGGGTTAACAGCCTAGCACCAGCTATTACTTGTTAAAAACCATTCCATCAAACTTTATCTTGTTCAAAAGCCTGATTGAACAAAAAAGTTTTCAATCTCTTCCGCAATGGAAGGAGCGTATTTTCTCTTCGCAAACTTTCCGGCAGTCTGTTCCACAACTGAGGTATTAGGACTGAAAAAGCCCGACCGCCCATAGTCAATTTGTCAAAATGTGGGCAGGTCAGTGAGGTTGCAAATAATGCGTAGCTGGGAGCAGGTGTGTGAGCAGGACGGCTCCCACAACATGCTGGCCATGTTCCAATACTTCAGGGCGCAACACATACTGTGCAACCTCTTAAGGGAGGGATTGAAGGAGCCACTTGCCGGCTTTGACATACTCGCTGCAGAATGCCCCTCCTCAGCCCCTCATCATGAAATTATACGCTTGCTCTGAGGACGGGAAGGCGGCCGGGAGTCACTAAGGTTAGGCTGGACTGGCAAGAAGAACTGGGAGTAGTTATTAGTGGCCAACAATGGACTTATTGCTGTTCCGTCATCAAAAAAATATCCCTGAGAAGTCGACATAGTCTGATACATTTTAAATATGTTTACAGAGCATATACACACCTTCCCGCCTGGTTCGCTGTGGGCTGCGCGACAGCTTGAGATGACCAGATGTGGTGAGGAGGAGGCAGGCTTTGTGCGTATGGTGTGGTTCTGACCCCGGAATACGGCACTATTGAGATGCAATATTGGGGGAACTGAGTCAGATAACGGGGGAGCACATCTATCCATCACCCCATTTGCACAACTAGTCTATGACAACGACCTCTCGAAGGGGCATATTATCAAGAACGGCGTTAAAATTATCGCCGCTTAGGTGGCAGGAAACTGCCGCTAAAGCGGCGATAATGGGCTTGATAATATTCCCTTGAGAATTCCAATAGAAGTCCATGTTCTGGTGTGAACCTGTGCTTCTATTGAAATTCATAAGGGCATATTATCAAGCCCATTATCGCTGATTTAGCGGCAGTTTCCTGCCGCTAAAGCGGCGATAATTTTAACGCCGTTCTTGATACGCACTCTACAGTGCTCCTCGGACAAATGTCAATTTTGTGAAGCCGGTTATCAGAATGTGTGGATTGAAATGTGCAATTTCACTTAACCGAAGGCATATAAACTCATTTTATAAGGGTCCTCCTTATAAATATCTAGCCCCTCATCCCTGGGACACCTAGGGGAGACCCTGGGGGTACCTAATATGCACAAACATTGTTGTGAATCAATATTTATGTTCCCCAAACACCAAAGCCGAGTTTGGACACACTTTGCATGTTAAAAGCAGGCCCGCTTCACAGGGTTGCTTGCAAACTGACCTCAGGCTTCACCAGTGAACACATGCAAGTGCGGAGAAGCTGCTGGTCTTTCAACTGCCATGCCCTAGTATATACTAGGGACTTAAAGGTAGTTTCAATACCCCTGCCCTATTATGTACTAGGGCCTTATAGGGGAGGTGATGCAAATCATAGGGTACCCTAACCCATAGTGCACCCAAGTGTATGTAGGTGTTTTCACTGTATTCTAAGTGCCTCTTGTAGCATATCACTGGCCCTGGGCCTGGTTAAGCAGAGCCAAATAGTGCATTTTTGTAAATACATAGGTTTATACTTTTTCATTCTATCTCATTTACTATTACCTAATGAAAATGTAAATGGATTGGAAAGATTCATTTGGCAAAATGAAAGGTTTTACACATAGCACAATGTCAGAATTTTCCACCAGTTTTAACATCACAAAAGCTTAGTTTGTCTCTAGGCTTTACAGTTTAGACAACATACATATCTCTTAGAGTCCACCAACAGTACGTGCCTAGCACCGAAAAAGTAATAAATATGGTAAATAATGTCATAAGTAACTTTCCACATAGTCACATAGAGAGGTGATTACAGGTTTGGAAATTACCTTAGCTGTGTTTAAATGTAAAACTCAATCACTTCTAAATTTGGCTAAATTGCAATATTCTGGCTAAGGTCAGTGAGAGGTGAGATTTGAGAGGTGAGGGGACCACTATTTGACAGTCCTTGAAACACAAGTCCCAACTATAGTATTTCTCACACGGCTCAAACATAGATATAGCAAACCATCTATGGTTTTCACCATATGGGCTTGCTTCAAGCTTTTCAGCTTCAGAATAACAGTATCTCTGTTGGGAGTCCTTTTAATACTATGGCATGTTTTGTCAATCCAAATATACTTTGTATTTGTGCAGGGATACCACTAGTAACAAAACAAAGCAGAACACCAAAAAATAAAAAGTGGGCCCATTGTCTTTGTCAAGATGTCACCAATAACTATAACCAAATGCATATTTCAATAATTCACGCAATCTAATTTTTAATAATAGTGATTGTGATGAAATATTTTCAAAAAGCCTTTTAAAGAAAACATTAACATGTCTGAGTCTTTAAAAAAAAAATATGATCACAAAATGCTGCCATTGAACAACCACTAACGTTCCCACCATTCCAGCTGAAGAGCATATAGCTCGAGCTTGGAGTGCTTTAAAAAAATATGTTAATCTCCTATGGGGTCATGGATTCAATAATCGAGGAGCATTAATGCTTTATTTTTCTAATGTTGCTGGTGGTGGGGTTGCTGTGCTCCCTTCAGGCCCCCACAGCATTAATAACAAGCATTGGCATAGCCAATAGGTCTCGCTTTTGGGACCTTATTAGTATTTAGTTATGCAGCACAATCTAACATGGGCTTCAATTGGAATTCCATAGAGCATATTATGAAGCCCATTATCGCCGTTTTAGCTGCAGTTTTCTGCCGCTAAAGCGGCGATAATTTTATCGCCTGTCTTGATAATATGCCCCTAAGTGAGGGGTATTTATTTTTTTCTGACTACTTAAGTGCTCGGAAGGATGGAAGTCTGCGTTAGTCAGACCTGCCGATCAGAGTAAATATTGTCGCAAACATGTAAGTCAACGAGCCACCCTGATCGATTTAAACAGGTTTTGGCGACATTCAGTTCATTCCTACTTTTAGTTCAATCCTACTTTTAGTTCCAGCACCTCACTAAATTACACACAAAGATAAAGACATGAACAATTTGAATTAACCAATAAAGGCCAGCGACTACTTGCTTCGTAAGAAGTGAAATTTAACCAATTAGAAATATTTAGAATTTGAAAAGGGGGAAACAGATTTTGCCTTACTTCAAAGCCACAGAGTTCAGCTATAATCCTGATGGGCCATGGCTGAACTGGTGGATAAAAGAAACGGTGACGAGACTTGATAATGCCCCAAATTTTAGTCAGCGAGTTAAACAATGGAGTCCCACATTGTTCATAAGAGTACCACTACCGAGGTGCATAAAAGGCAGAGAGGGTTAGGGAGACCTAAAAGTGTGGTACGTGTGGATTATTAGGACACCAACACTAGATGGTGCAAAATAACAAAGAAAGCCCAGATAGACGCAGTTTTTAGTTAAATGCGGAAAGCTTCCACTGCAAAATAATATTTTGCCAGGTGCGCCAAAAATCCTTGCACCGATTCTGGAGTGGTTCTCTCCCTCAAGCATGGTTTCAATATAAAAACAAGGCGAAGATGGCTCCAAAAGAACTGGAAAAGGTTGCTACCGAGCCCAATAAAGCTGCAGTAGTCAAGGTGTATAGTAGCCCTGATGGGAAGTAGTACCATCCCATTTAAAACTAGAATGACTCCTGAGCAGCTGCTGCAGTCTGGTCACTAGAGGTTCTTGGAAGGCCTGCTGGAAGCAGGTCAGCAAGGAAGCATCTGTCAAAAGGAGGAGCCTGTCAGGAGAGGCTGTTTATGATAGCTTCAGCGTGCACCAACACGGTTTTCTTTGCTGGGATTCCAAGAGCAGTGGAATCCATTGCTTCTGCTATGCTGCTGCATCCTGCACCCCTGCAAACTTGCAATGCTGGCCGCCTCCCTTGCACCAAAAGGCAAGCTGGATGTTCGGACTTGCCTCTGTTGCCAGGGAGGGGTAAGAGTAGGCATTTTCCGAAGACTTGTTCTTCCAGTAACCCACCAGGCAGGCACTTTGTGGGTATTATACTTATGTAGTTATGCTCAGCCGTGCGCTCCATTTCGATATTTAATAACACCGGTACAACATATTAGCTCACATGTATAGTAATGCTCTGCTTAAGCCACGGGTTAAATATGCTCTTTCAGCTTTATCTATGAAGCAAGTGTTTTTGGCTGAACAAAATCCAAAGTTGTCTCTCTACCGCCGCCCAGTGGTTGTATTTGAACAAGAGAAAGACAAGCGGCGCAGCTTTCACAGAACACAAATGTGAATCATGAAAACATGGGTGCACCACGCGCACGGGCCCCAATCACCAAACAACCTACGAGAGTAGTGCACGAGCACTGGACTGTGGCTGGGAATCCTGCGGTTACGACCTGGGCGCTGACGTTTCGATCGGGAATACTGTGTACTGAACGACCTATTGCTGGTGTGAAATAGCAGCAGGGAAGGGGGCGGAGAGGAGGCTATGAGGGAGAGCGACGTAAAGCCATATGGCTGCTTTGCGCGTGGGCACGCCTCGTGCACTGTAGCTCTGTGCCAGCGGTAGCACTTTGAAAAGTCCCTTACAAAATGTCTCTCCGAGCCAGCGCATGCGCTGGCCTCAGCGAGACCTAAAAATGGTTGGTGGTGCCACTTCTTCTTCTATGGACATTATTAAGATCAAATATATGCCTAGAATGCCCTTGCAGAGCCTTATAGTGTGCTCTGTGCCAGAGCAGTGAATAATAAATGAATGGTCCATGCTGATTTATTAGTAATTTTATAGTCTTAGATGCCCGTAGCCTAAGGGGTATCCCTACGTTGACCCCTAAATAGTTTTTTGTAACTGATTTTTAGGAGAGGGGACTGAGTCTCTGAGTCTTCAAATGGCTGCTGCCACATCTTTGTTTGTGTGGTGGCAGCCAATCAGAGATTAGCTTTGGATCTGTCAGCTCCGCGGATTCTTCGCCTCATGATAAATACATACATTTTAAACCTTAACTTCTCATAAACTACTGAACAGAATTACACCAAATTTGGAAGAAATCTAGATCTTGGTCCAAAAAGAGTGCATTTTGTGATTTTGTGTAAATCTATTGAGTGTTTTTTGAGCTAGAAATGCTCAATAAATATGTATATTTCTAGCCGCGAATGACCTGCAAGGCTGAAGGTTCTCATCAACAATGATGTGGTGGTGGCCATCTTAAGACTTGGGACTCAGTCCATAGTCCTAAAAAAAAGTTTGTAAAAAGACATTAGGGGACAGGGTATGGCTACCCTAACATCCTAGGCATGGTGGTGGGGTACCAGAGGGAGCCCGCCTAGCACCAAAATGATTTTTTTGATTTTGCAGTAAATTTGCAGAGGATCCACAAATTCGTGGCAAAAGCTTTACAAAAAGTGTGAGAAATGAAAAGAATACCCCTCAGGGTCGGCCAGTGCCCTATGGCAGTGGATGACAAATTTAATTCTGGCGTTTCCCCCCATGGTCTCCAACGTAGTGGTTTGTGTGGGCCCCAGGTGGGTACTGGGGATGTGGTCCCCTGGGGCCAAGGAGCCTCAGGGAGGGAGGGTCATGCCTCCTTCCCATAAAAAAAGAAACTCTAGTAGGGATGGCGTCTCCAGGGCCCAAGTAGGCTCAGGGAGGTGGGCAATATACCCTCCCCCTTATTTAAAAAGAAAGGACCCAGGAGAGGGGGTCCCCAGGTACCAAGGAGACTTGGGGACGGGGCTGTGCTCCCCTCTTCCCATATTTGAAAATAAGGTTCCCCAGGGATGGGTACCCAGGAACCCAAAGTGGTTCATTAAAAAGAAAGTCCCCAGGGGATGGGGTCCCCTTGGCCAGAAAGGCTCGCAGAGGGGGGCTGCGCTCCCCACACACCCATAATATTTCTTTAAAAAGGTTGTCCGGGGCGGGCACCGGGACACCATAAATGAGCAGCAGGGGCCACTCATTTATTATTCACTGCTCCACCATGGAGCGCCCCGTAATGCCCTGTGAAGCTCTTTTGTTTAGTCAATTTTTAAGCATGGTAGTGCCCCTAGAAGATTGTGTTATGTTGGAGGACTGTAGGAAGTGAAGCAGCCCTCCCAGCAACATATAAAAAACAGTAAGTCTCCTGGGACATTAAAGCCGTGACCCCAGGAGAGCATAAAATATGTTATTTAAGGCATTATTAGCTGGAGCTCTATGGGGCATATCAACAAGGGCTTTATCTCTGCTTTTTTGGCTTTAAAAGCCAAAAAAGCAGAGATAAAACTAGCGCCCTATCAACAACAGGGTGCTAACATGCAAATTTGCATGTTAGCACCCTTTTACTCTACGCTTCCCCTTGCATCTCTAATGAGATGCAAAGGGGGCGTTTCGGAGTAAAATAATAGGAGAAATGTCGCTAAGCGACATTTCTCCTATTATCAAGAATATCGCTAACCCTGTTAGAGACAAAAAAAGCAGCGCTACCCGCGGTTAACGCTGCTTTTTTACGTCTGCTAATTTTCTGACTTAGCCATGATATCCTATGGGAGGAGGATATCATGGCTAAGTTTGCCTGTCCCTATCAACAAGGTAACGTGAGATTATCGCTGGGTTTCCAGCGATAATCTCACGTTAGCCACTTAGCGTGAGGATTTTGATCGCTATTGAGATAAGCGTTGCTAATAGCACGCTATCTCAGCGATAAAAATTCACGCTAGCCGCCGATAATTATCCTAGCGCTAAGTGCGCTTTGCGATAATTGTCACCGGTTGTTGTTGATATGCCCCTATGTTCTTTACTATGGGGCAAGGGTGTCTGCATTGGCGCTAGGCGGCCATATTTAGCACCAGCGCTGGGGGACACGCAGGGGTGCATTGAATTCTAGTACAGTCGGCGCATCCCTGCATTTTGGAACTGTTGGAGCGCTGCGTTAGCAATCTTTGACAACACCACGCTCTGACAGTTTCTTGTGAATATCCTCCTTTGTGTCGTGATTTTAGCACCCCTGGGAATCCAGATTTAGGCACAAGATCAATGGATTCACGTGATCCTCATAATTCGTTTTTTTAATTCTTCATCAGAGTGTCCAGCTCTTCTCCATAAAAATACAGCACCTGGCAAAGACCAATAGCATCAGACCGTTCAAAGTTCTGCACCTTCGATTGGTGGATAACGAGGGTGCCACGCCTGGGTGGAAAATTCGCACAAATTCGGAGAGATTCAACCTGGTGAAGGTCAGTCCTGGAAAAACCTGTCTGGTGCAATACGTAGCACACATTTTAGTCTTTTAACCTTATGATGTCAAACACGTTCACTATCTTTCGGTTAAACTGTGGCAGCACCATCTTGCAGAAACAAAACGTAAGGTAATATTGTGAAAGATGCACTTCAATGTTGTCTGTGCTTCTAGCATTGATAACCACTGACACTTAAAGATGCCAGCTGCAGGAACATATATTTAACTTGATGTGTTTGACAAAAAGAACCTAGTTGTACAGTAAACGAATGCTCCTTAAACATCTATTGCTTTCACTCGCAGTACTTACATTTTCCTGCATGCAGAAGTCACTGGCAGCCGCCTCCCTAGTAATAATTGTTTTTCTAGGCCAAACGAATAACTTGGGAGGCATTATAAATAATTAAAATCCCTGTAGCCTGGTTAAGGTAAAGCAGGCTTTGCTGCGTTTGCTGCTCTCCCTTATAGAAGTCAAAAAGCCAACATGCTCTTCGAGGGATTGATGAGAAGATAATGAAATTCTGAGCTATCAAAATGCAAAGTCAATTGCTTTACTTGTCACTTTATGAGGCCTGTATGTCAAGGTCAGTTATGCGAAAGGCAATAATCTGCTTTTTAACAGCGTGGAAGAATCAAAGAAGCATTTCCATCACTCAGCTTCTGCAAAGGCCTCCTGTGGACCTTTTTGGTTTTTTTTTTACAAAAAACTTAATTCATTTTTTTAAATTGCTTACAAGTGGATGTGTGTAGTGGCATCCACTTAACAAGGACCTTTATAGTGCACTCAGAAGGATCCCCTATCTCCCACCTATGCTCTCTGTGGGGCAGCTGTAGAAAAGAATATTTTCAGTCTTTGGGAACTAAACAAGTGGTGGTTTCTTAAGTGCAGTTTTTGTTATTAAAAAGACAAGCACTGGCAAAGCCAATGTGTTTAGTCTTTGCAAACTTGACATTTGTTTGGTTAATCGAAGAGAAACGAAAATGATCAAAACTGTAAAAGGGTACTCTGAGATATCCTTTTACATTTCAAGGCAAGGAATGGCCAAAAATGCAAAGTAAATGGATTTTTAGCAGTTGAAGTTGCTTCACTTCTGCTCCACTTCTGCGGCTGCCTCATCCTTATGTAATGTTTTATCTTCAGACTTTGTCAATTTCTGGGTTCTTGAAATGCCCCAGCATGACAAGGCCTGAAGATGTAACCAGACAAAGCTCAACACAGCTGGACCTCTTAACTTCAAGGTTCTTCTGGAGCCATTTTCTACTCATAAAAATCTCCAAGTAGTATGAATCTGTAGATAGCCACCCAAGAGTGTGACCTTGCTGGAACATCTCTGGAGCATCCAGCATCCTGGCCCAGCCCTCTGAAAGTGGAAAAAGACAAAATTCAAATCAGTTCTTGTTATTCAAAAATACTTGTCACTCCTTAAGACCTCAGTAACTCAGGACGGGCGACAAGTCAACTGGTCTCTCTCTATCCAGGGCCTCTCCTGGGTCCTGTCCACAGTGGTCATCTTGACATCTGTAGAGCGGGTGTTTCTCCACTTTGTATGCCAGTAGCAGATATGCGAAGCTAACCACTTGACATTTGGAGAACAGTTCCAGCCCCTCAATGCCAGCTGGAGACAGGAGTTTTTGACTTCTTTATTCCAGCTTTTATGCAAAGTCTTCTTTCTTGCAATAATGTCTTTCTGGATCTACAAGCGTTTTTATATCTGTTTATAGATCCTGCATTGTATTGAAGAAGTGGTAGCGAGTTTTCATTCTTATCCTGTGTACTAGACAGTTATTTGAGCATTCCAGACACCCAATCTTCATAAATGTCCCTCAGCGTTCCCACTCCCTTTTCCCGCTCTCAGTTTTTGGTTTACTGTAACCTTTTCCAGAGTCCCTCATCACAGTAGCCTTTCTTCAGCTGCAGGATCCCTGTCCCTCGTTCTAGCCACTCCGCTATGGCGATGAGGTTTTGTCTTCTCCCTCAGTGTTAAAAGTGGCTCTTCCTCCTGCTGTGGGTACATACAGAAAGCCTACAGGGACTCTGAGGATGAAATAATTCAGTTCCTGACAGACCCACTCAGGATTTCCCTTCGAAGAAGGATATGTTTGAATCTGTCCTTTGTATTCCTACTTTTTTTTTCACCATCCTAGATGGCTAACACTAGTTTAAATGTCACTTTCAGCACTATCCTACCTTTGTGCTGCCATAGAACAACAGGCACATGCATCAACGTTTTTTGCAAGCGCAAACGGTGTGATTAGCAAAAATTGGCCGTTTCCGCCCCCAAAAAGGGCTATTGCGATGCATCAAGGTGTAAGGCACTCGCAATTTTAAAAAATCGCAATTTATTGCTATTTCTTAAATTGCGATTGCATTTAAAGAATCGCAATTTGCGATTCCTTAAATACAATGCAATAACCACTTTTAAATAGCGATTTTGCTATTTGGGGCCGCAAATTACCGAGCAATTGAACTGGTCGGTGATTTTCAAAAACTTTGAAAAATGCACTAAAGTTTAATGTTGCACCTGAGGCCCATAGGAATCAATGGAGAACCATTCCTTAATTGCGACTCACAATTTGCGAGTCACAATTAAGGAATGTTTAGGAATCGCTATTTTCATAGCGATTCCTACATGCATAGGCTTTTGAGAGTCCTTAATTGTGATTCCTTAATAATTGCAATTAAGGACTCGCAAAATCATACCTTGATGCATGTGCCCCCAAGTCTTTAACTTCCATGCGGAGGGTCGTGCTGGAGCGCAAGGATGTGCAGTCAGTCTCTAGAGGTGGGCTGTGAGTCAAACCAGTTCTGAAAACAATTTTCTTTCAGGTAGCACTAGGTATAGTCTCATAAAGTTACTTTTCCACAAAAGTTATCAAAAATCTACTTTTACATTTGAATTAGATGTTTACAACTAAGGGCCAGATGTATGAATGCATTTTGCGTTCGCAAAAGGTCTGATTTGCAATATCCTGTAACACGTTATATAAACACAATTTGGTTTTGTGACTAAATACGTAATCATTATTTGGAAGCGGTGCATTTAGGGTGTCATTTCCTTGTACAAATTCGCATTGGGAAGTATTAATATTTTGCAACTGAAATCCAGTCACAAACCATTAATATTTTACTGGCTACACAAATGTAGTGCTAACCCATTCACAAAAGAGAACAGTTCCCTCAGAGAGCCCTTCCCCGTTGTGAATGTTGACAAAACCATTTTTTAAGAGTAGGTAGTGGTACTAGGGACCGAGGTCTACTTAAAAAAAAATTCACTTAAACTTTTCATATAAAAAAAAAAGAACATCCTGTTTTTTTCGAAGTGAAAGTAACTGCATTTAAAAAAAATCATTGCTTCATTTAAAAGCAATCAAAGACATAGTCGTCTGCTGACCCCAGCTGTGAATTATTTTGGGTTGTAATTTGCGACCTAGGTCATTATTATTTGCGAGGTAGGTCTAATTGTGACCCACTGCAATTCGGTATTTTGCGACCCAACCTATTAGTAAATAGATTGGTTCGTAAAAATACCACACAGGTTGCAAAAATACTGGTTGCAATATGCAAAAGGTATTTTGTGACCAGTGCTTCGCAAATCAGCGCTTTAGTGTGAAATCGTTTTGATTGACTAGGCAAAAATACAATAACATGCTTTTTATTCATATTAAAGGAAAATGGAACTTTATCTACAGAGTGTCAAGCAGCTTTGTGTACCTTTTGTCAACTGGACATAATTTCTTCGATATCTAGCATGGACCACTTTTATTTATCAAGAATTTAGTAACTTGGGGGCATATCAGCGACGAGGCGATATCAAATTATCGCCGCTTTTGCGTCCGTTTTCGGGCGAAAAGCGGCGATAATTTAATTGCCGAATCAGCAAGGTCACGCTATCATGTAAAACCTTGCAATAGCGCCCGGATTCCTAACGCCCAGCTTTGCATCTCTAATGAGATGCAAAGTGGGCGTTCCTGACCTGACATGACTGGAGAAATGTCGCTGAAGCCCCACACTATGAAGCATAGCGGCAAGAAAAGTAGCGATAACCCCTGTTATCGCTACTTTCCTTATACCTGCATCAGGACTGACTTAGCCATGATATCCTATGGAAGGAGGATATCATGGCTAAGTATGTGAGGCCCTATCATCAAGCTAACGCCAATCTTCGTGAGATTATCGCTGGGTTTCCAGCGATAATCTCACGTTTGGCAGTTACCGCTAGGATTTTTATTGCTTTTCAGATAAGCGTTGCTAATAGCACGCTATCTCAGCGATAAAAATACACGTTAGCCGGCGATAATTATCCTAGTGCTAAGTGCACTTAGCGATAATTATCGCCGGTTGTTGCTGATATGATATGCCCCCTAGCTCTTGAAGTAAATTTTTTAAATGGCAGAGGCACTTTTTTGCCCCGTGACCCTGCTGTGCTTTTAAAATCCAGTCCATACCTGACTTTGAGTGATGAAAACACATAGTGCTGACCACCTATGACGTTGAACATCCAAGTTAGTGGTGTAATTTCTGTTAGAACCTAAAATAACCTTACTACTAATGTAATAGCAGAGTCACTGTGCACAGAGACAAAATACCAGCAAAAATAGGGTCCATAAAAAGGCAAAAATTTTGGGTTGACCATGCAGTTAATACCAATTCTTTGCATCCATTAAGAAAACAAGGCTATATCTGGTGCTGAACACGCCCATTATCACTAATGAGACCTAACTCCACATTGCACTGAAAGTTCGCTCTGCACTATTGCCATTAATATACCCCCTAATTAAAATAATGGACTGTCCGATATATGATTTTTTGGAGGGCCTGAAACGGGAGAGGAGTATACCAGGGTGTTCATTCAACTCAAAAATGCAAGTCCACTCCATGGCGTGATCCACCTTTTTGCCTTTAGCAACATGCCACTTGCCTCAAAGCCACACCACATCATAGAGCCATTGACGGCTGCAAGCCTCAAGTGGTGTTAGAGGAAGTATCACTTCTATGACTGAGTTGTCCTGGCAATATTTTGTGCACTAAAGAATAGCCTGACTTGGAAAGTCACCATGCAGTGGTCAAGTTGCACCACAGTCAATTAAATATACTGTTGGACAAGAAACTGATTGTAGATGTGAAAATATCAAGGTTTCTAAGCAGCTTACACTGTTGAGACAAGCTGCTAATGGAGTCGATTTTTTGGGGGAAAGTATGTTGTTCATAGGATGACACTTGAGGTAAGGGTGCACCCACACACAGACAAAACCACAGTATGAGACACATGCACCCACAAAGGCATACATGCACACAAGCCACGTCACTGTGTGAGAAACACTTTGGGGCATATTAGTAAGAGGAGGCGATAAATATCGCTAACCCAGGTTAGCGTCATTTATTTTATCGCCGTCTATCGCTGGACTTCATCGCCGAGATAGCGAGTTATCAGCAACGCTTATCTCCAAGGCGATAACAAATCCAGCGATAGCAGCAAAATGCAGGAATATCACTGAAAATCCATCAATATTCCTGCAGCAATAGGGAAAACCTTGATGATAGGGAGATGTGGATCGAGCCATAGAATCCACCTCCCATTATATGTATAGCTAAGTCTGGATTTTTGCAGACGTTAGCTTACGGCGATAATCGTGGTTTGCGTGACTTTTTTTGACACAACGAGGGTATTGATAATAGGGAGAACTAGTCTTTACGATGGTTTCCATTTAGTTTTAGTGAGGAATGCCCACTTTGCATGTCATTAGCGATAAATATCGCTGACATGCAAAGCGGCAAAAAACGGGCACTTTTGCCAGTAAACTGTCGCTAACAGCTGTTAGCGACAGCTTGCTGATAGGGTGATAAAAATATCGCCGCTTTAGTGGCAAAAAGTGCCGCTAAAGCTGTGATATTGCCCTTGATGATATGCCCCTTTTTAAAAAAGAAAATTCTACTGGATATAGTACAAAGGAGAAGGACCACTTAATTCACTCAGTGTGGTGCTTTAATGGCTGTAATGATATGTCTCTATGAGTAGGAGCGAAAACAGACCCCAGGTCCCAGATCTGCAAGCATTGTGTACTTACTGTGTTTGTGTCGCTAATGTGACTCAAACTAGCACAAAATATTTTTTTTATTTACTTTCATGCTGGAAAATTGCCTAAAAGCACTGCATTGCATCACTTGGCATCAAGGGGGAACTCCATGGGTGGTGCACCAAGATGGTTGCCTGTTAGGAGTTCCCGCCCTGGAGCTCCCAGGGTAGGGATCGCCTTATGGCATAAATCCTGGGACAAGACCCCCCATCTAGTCCCCTGCCCATCAGGTACCAGAGGAATCAATAATGGGACCCCCATATGGCTGCTGCAAAGCAACGAAGACTGCGGGACTGTGTTGAAACTAGTAATGAGTAAGGAACTTGGAAAGTCTCCCCGGGCTGGAGATCGCTGTCGGTGCAAATCCCGCAGGGTGCCTCCATGGTCCCACCAATGTTGCCTTCATGGCACTCCTTGTGTGTGGCAAGAGGTGCAGGAACACGGGCTGGACCTATTTGCGAGGAATTGCTGTCTCTCCCAGATCTCCTGCACCACTGCGCCTAGTCGGAGTGGGGGAAGGAAAAAATGAGATGATCATGTGGAGGTAGGGCGAGCCCTCCTGCCGCCGGGTGTCGGCAGATGGTCACCAGCACTGCTGCCCCTGCTTACCCCGGAGGAGGGGGGGATTCAAGCCAGAACTTACTGCTGGGGTTCACGGACGCTATCTCTTCAGTCACTGAGATGCCCACGACCTGCCAGAGCAGGGAATAGAAATATTGAGGCGGCCATGTTGAGGCTGAAAGAGAACAAAGGGCTCCACTGCATGGGGCTTGCCTCCAACATTGAAACAGCAAGAGCATAATAGAGGCAGTTGCCAGAAAAATAAAAAAATAAAGTTCCTCAGCAGAAAGCAATTCTGGTATTTTACTGACTTCTGCTGGTCGTTTTCTATCAAAACAGTTAAATAGAGGCAGTTGAACAGAAAGAAAAGTCCCTAAGCAGAAGCAGACAAGTCCTAGGGCTGATCTCCAGAGCCCACAAAGTACATATACATATACGTATATAATAAATATATACTAAAGTATATACAAGAGGTCTCGAATGCTCGACCTAAAAAGGACAACAAAGTGAACAATTATGACACAGGCATGCGTTCACCAGTACTCTGGTTTATTATAATATTGTCAATATCATAATGATATGCTATATAATATCATTATGCTATTTCTATATTCTTTGTGCTCACATCCTGCGCATATTGGTAGATTATGTCTATGCTGTTATTTTTTATTGTACATCTCTCGGACACACTATTGTAACGTTTTCTTTTTGTGATTAGACGCATGTATCTGTTTTGTATCCGATATGTAATTCATGTACTCTGAAAAGAACCCTGACACCTTCAGGTAAAGTACGCGCTACATAAAAACGCATAAATAAATACAATAAATAAATGATCCGTGATGCACAACTCTATCTACTTTATTAGACAGGGTTTTGTGCCATAAATAATGTTGCTTTGAAGTAGGTGTTAAAAAGGAGAAATGATTTATTTCTCCTAACGCTTCACGCTTTGCATGTGTGTTATATTGTGCAGCACACATCCAATGTAAAAAGCGTTTTAAAGCTAGTTTAAGAATAGTATTTTATACTGGAAGGGAACCATTCCAGTGCAAAACCTATGCTAGACTCGTGCACACACCCTTGCACTATGGCACAAAGGTGTGTGTGTGCCACTCGGCAGCCTGATTGTGCACTGGCGCTAAGGAGAGGGGAGCAGAGTGTCATCTCTGTAGGAATGCAAAAAGAACTATTGATGGACAGAATGCAGAACAATGTCATACATTCACCCCAGGTCAGAGATCTGGGCCTAAATCCATCGTTTTTTTGCCCACCATGCCATTCCAGTTTGGACCCAGCCATATGCAAATCAGTCTTGACCCTGTGCTTAATGGGAGCAGTCCAGCCCGAACTGCCATTCCGTCCATCATCTTGTGTGTTTTGCTGTTCGCCCTATGTGGGAAAGGTATGCCCAGACGTGGGTCCCCTGATCACTACGCCACTGGAGTCAAGCTATTCTGGCTGAATAGGGGTGAAACCCCGAAACCGGTCCTAGGATGCTTGATTCCGGTCCAGGGAAGACATGGCTTGGCAGTTCAGACTGGACTGTTCCCATAAGGCACAGGGTCAAGACTGATTTGCATATGGCCATGTCTGAACTGGGGTGGCGTGGTGAGCAAAATAACGATGGATTAAACCCAGATCTGTGACTGGGGGTGAATGTTTTGCCAATGTGCAACATTCCATCCATCATCTTGTGTATCTCTGTAGGAAGGCACTCTCCTTCTGCCTCTCACACAATGCCGCGCCGCCTTTTTGGGTGCTGTGCTAATTTGTGTATACGTTTTGTAAATCTGAGCCCAGGTTCCTACGGTGTCTGCCTCTCCTGAATTTTGAAGATATTCAAACCTGCCATGGCCAGTGCAGGTAAGAGTGAAAGAGCTGGGTGGGGGGGAATTTTGATGGCCGATGACAAGGCAAAATTAATTATTTATTTAATTTGCCCTCGTCATCATCTGTCAAAATCCCCTCCCACCTGGCCCCACCTCTTTTACCAGCACAGGCTGTGGCTGATTCAAATTACGGGGCTGACATTGTTGGAGGATGCAGGTTACAAATTAATCAACTGTGGGAGAAGCAGGCGGAAGAAGAGCAAACTAGGCAAGTGATTCAGGCATGGACTGCATGGGTTATCCCAGTATGCACAGCTTGTGGCTGTGGCAGCAGTCCTTGAGCATGCCATGAAAATGGGCATTATGATTAGGGAGCTAGAGTCACAATATGTCTGACCTGGTGTAATAACTAGCAGGTGAGGGTGAAATGCTGGAGGCCCATCGGAACAAGCATTATCAAAGTCAAACGGCAGGGCTATTTCATCTTCATGTGTTCTTTGTTGAAACAGCTGGGTGCAGATTCATGTGTTTTGCAGTAGTTCTGTGTATGTGTCTGTATGTGTCCAGGCCCCTCCCAACCCAACAAAATGTTGAAAAGTGGGAAAAGGAAAAACAAGTGATTTGAACAATTGCTGCTAAAAAGGTGAGAAAAGAATTGTGAGTAGCTGGTGGCCCGGTATATGATGTCCACTTATGTAAGTGGGCACCCTGCATCAGTCCAGACAACCCTTATAGTGATTTAAGAGGTCTTAGACAACCTCAGAAAGCTCTCTAAGTGGTAGTTGTGGAGAGCAGCCTTCAGGATTAGTCCAGAAGGAGTGTAAACCAGCTTGTTTTACCAGCATGCAATCTTATAGTATAGATTAAATGAAAAGAACCACACCAAGTATTTATAAAACTATGTATTTATTACATAACACTCTCTAATATGTTCGAATATTTCCTACAATAAACAGAATGCACACAATACTTTAGCAAAGATACACAGTAAATAGCACAAAATACACAGTGGACCCCGGGGGCGGGGGGGGGACCAAAGCATATATTAAGAAAGTGGTATAAGAACCACGCTGCGAGTCAGGACGATGTCGAGAGGACATAGAATGCTGGGGACCCTCAAAACCATCTGAGGTAAGTAGATAGGGACCCCAGGGAGAGCGTGTGTAGTGTGGGAACACGACCGCGTGCTCCGTACTAGTCTATGTGCAAGTTGTGGTTGGATTTTTAAAGATTAAGGACCCTTCCCAGTGGACCCTCAAGAAACCCTGTGGAAGACATATGGTTGGAGAACCACACCACCTGTGGATACCCTAGTACCCATGTTACCTACACCAGGGAAGTCAGGTGCATCAGTAGTGTCGTGAGGGGGGGGCGGTGGTCCACCCCGTGCAACACAAGTTTTGAGGGCGGCAGCCTCTGCCCCCCAGCTCTTACTTGCTGCCGTAGTGGGGGCTGGGGCGGCCGCTGCCAGAAAAATCACCAGCATCCCCCACTCTTCAGACAGCCTCTGCAGGGTGGCAAACTCAGGGGCCACCATGGGCGGCCGCAGGTCTAGCTATGCCACTGGGGTGCAAAAGTGTGAAGTGGTGTCGGAAACCGCTGTCGCACCCAATGGAGGATTTCAGGAAAGTGCCGCTGTGGAAGAAGGAAGAAGTGTCTGGTGAATCAAGGATGGATTCTTGATGAGAGGTACCTGCAAGCAGAGGGGACACAGTCTATGTCACTCAGGAGTGACCAGCAGACTTGGAAGACGAATGCCCTCCGATGTCGGGTGTTGCACGATGGATCGCGAGGACCTTGACTCTGCAGCTGTGAGGACCAGGTAACTCTGAGGAGGACCAAGAGCCATGCATGAGCTGTCCCACGAAGTATGTCGAGTGCTGAGGGGTCGGTGTCCGGTGGGAGCACCAACAAGCCTTGGCAAATGCAACCAATGCAGGAATCAAAGAAGGAACAACATCAGGAACAGCAAGGTCCAGGGGACTCACCAAAAGCAGGTGAGTCTGGCCCCTAGCAATCAGTGGAGCCCAAAAGAAACAAGTGTGACCCTCAAATGGACCCACAGGCCGGAGGCACCGGAGTCTTGAGAGCACCTCAAGCACCTCACCAAAAGATGCAGGCCACAATGAACACAGTGCAGTGCGGCTGAAGATTCTGGTCACTGGAGATGTTTGAGGTTGGGCCTACTTGGAGCCCAAAGATCTTATTGAAAGCAAGCCAATAAGCCTTTGCAACTGCTAGTTGGACGTGGTGCACAGGGGTTCAGTTATTAAAACCCCCACTAGGGATTCTGGCCACAAACTTGGTGAGAGGGCAGGGCAGGCCTCAGAAGTTGTGGAAAACTACCACCTTTGTTGCAGAACCTTACGGATTCTGGAGGAGCTCAAGGTTTTCAGACCGGTTGGCTTAGTTGCGGTGCCAGCAAATGCAGGTGAGTGACTCCTTCACTCCAAGGGAGATTCCTTCAAGTGTCTTTGATGCTTCGCAGCAGACTTGAAGGGAGATGAAGTCAGGCCCAAACGAAGTCCAGCAAAAACCAGAGTGCCCAGACGGTAGAAGAAGATGTAGTGTCTGATCTTAATCTTATACCATGATGTATCTTGGGACCTACACCCAGGTAAGCCGTTAAGTACCCTAGGGAAAGGGTTAGGAATATTCAGGGGACCTTCCCGGGGGATGGTCTAGACAGGGGGGAGGTTACTCCCATGACCTTTGTCCAGTTTCACACCAAAGCAGAAGCTAATGGCTCCCAGAACTGATTTGAACTGGGCTATGCACAGGGTCTCAGGCTGCAACAAGCATGCACACACAGCGCCGCTGAGACTCTCATGGAAACTTTTGTGTTCCTGTGTTTCCGCAACAGGGAGCTAGCTCACCTCGGGCCCTTGGGGATAAGTTACTTCAGGACACAGCACACAGCAAAGTCCTTTCAAGCAGAGGGACACTGCACACAGCAACGTCCCTTTAGCCTTTCCTTGGTTAAAACAGCAAACTGCAGGCCAGCCCCAGAACACTCAGCAATGGTCAGTCCTATCCTTCAGTCCCTTCAGTTGTTTCTTCCTTGGCAAAGGTCCTCTTGACCACGAAGTAGCTCCAGTCTTATTCACACTTGATCAAGCCATTCTCCAAAGTTCAGGGCCTCAGCTCTCATAGTTATACCCCTCAATGGCTTTGAAGTCTTTGTGTTCAGGGGCACTAACCCCTGTTCAAACCAGTTCTGGGTGCCTCCCTGCCAGTGACACCTTCTTCCTTTGCTTAGTGGGGTTCTGGATTCTCAATCACTCAGCAGGAGATGGGACAATTGTTTTATAGCAGCCACCCAGGCCTCTTGACCTCTAGGGGCTACTCCTCCCCCTACACACCAGATGCAGGTCAGCCTGTTGCTGTCTCACCTCCTCCCCTGGGTCAAAACATTCCCCAAATCCTATTGCTTTCATATCGAGAAAGTCAATCCACAGCCAGGCAGAGACACACAGAAATGTTAAGAGCACAAAAACTCAGCCACTTCTGAAAGAGTGGCTTCTAAAAACACCATGCAAAAACCACCTTCATAAAAAGATGTGTTATTACATTGTGAGTTCAGGTATACTAAACATCACCTTTCCATCTTAAGCCTTTGGGAAGATAGGCTGGAAAACATAGTACACAGCCTCCCCATTCTGTCCTATGGGCAAGATGGCCATTCCTCAGTGAAAAATGAAATGGAGATTATTTCACTGTCAGGACATGGCACACACCTTAGTACATGTCCTACCTTTCACATGCACTGCACCCTGCCCACGATGTACACTAGACCTACCATAGGGGTGTCTGATGTGCATAAAAAGGAAAGGGTAAGGTCTGGTGTGCACTTGTCAGAACAACATGGTAGTTTAACAAACTGCGCGCAGGCACTGCAATGGCAAGCCTGAGTTCCCTTTTTAAGGCTACCCGTATGGGGGGCACAAATAGTGTTGCAGGCCCACTAGTAGCATTTGCATTACCAGCCCTGGCACACATAGTGCACATTACTAGGGACTTTACTATCAAGGCACACATACCAATCATGGACAATGAATTACCATTACACTTTATAAAGGGAATACTTGCACTTTGACACTGAGCAGCAGTGGCAAAGTGCCCAAAGCATCTAAGTCAGTCAAAAATAGAGGAGGTAGAGGCAGAAAGTCAGGGGTAATCACGCCAAGAAATGCCAGGTCTAACATTAAGTAAGTGGTGCAAGCAATGGCAAGACTGTAGTTCTATTTTGCATGGTCTCCCATGGGTGGCATAATGAATGCTTCTGCCCATGGAAGAACTCTGGGGTGCCTATGCCTTGGGTACCTTAGTACTATATACTAGGTACTGATAAGGGTATCCCAGTATCCAATCTGGGATGTACCAAAGTACTAAACACAACAATTTAGGGCGAAAGCAGATAGACTGGGGTCCTGATTAGCAGGATTGATTTGATTTGATTTGATTTTGGGTTTTGTAGAGCGCACAGCTACCCTTAGGCATCCCGGCGCTAGTGAACACAGTCCTGTAGGGTGGGAAGTCATGTGGGGGAGTGCTCAGGGGAAGAGTAGGGTCTTCAGTCTTTTCCTAAATCTGAGGTGGTTTTGTTCCTGCCTCAGGGAGAGTGGGAGGGCATTCCATAGTCTGGGGGCATTGTACGAAAACAGGCGACCACCTGTTCTGGCCTTCCTAATTCTGGGGACTTTTGCCAGGGAGAGGGAGTTGGATCTAAGTTGTCTGCTTGATTGTTGATGGGACACAAGAGGCCTGAGGATGGGAGGGCCTTCATTGTGCAGTATTCTATGGGCAAGGCACAGGGTCTTGAAGTTGACCCGTTCCTTGACTGGCAGCCAGTGCAGACTTCTGAGGGCTGGCTTGGCCGAGTTCCTTGCTGCGGTTCCTGTGAGTATTCTTGCCGCCGCATTTTGTGCGCATTGAAGTCTGTGGGCTACAGAGACTGGGGCCCCCAGATATAGGACATTCCCATAGTCCAATCTGGAGTTCACCAGACCCTGCATCAAGAGCTTCCTGGTTTGAGGGGGGAGTAGATGGAGGATCTTTCGTGCCATCTTCATAAGGCCGAAGCACGTTCCCGCAGTTTTCCTCGCTTGTGTTTTAAAACTGAGATCCTGGTCCAGCCATATCCCTAGGCTTTTTACTTCGGATTTTGGGGATGGTGGAGATCCCATGCATGGTAGCCAGGGAAGAGGTGTGGGGATTTTATTTGGGTTTCCTAGGAGGAGTATTTCTGATTTTTCCCCGTTCAGTTTCAACCGGGACTCGCACATCCATTGGTGCACTTTTTCCAGACAGCTAAATAAATTGGTGAGGGCGTTGTCTGATTGGTTGAGGGAAACGACGAGCTGAGTGTCATCGGCGTACATTATTGATTTAATCCCAAAAGGTTTGACAACATCCTCGAGGGGAGCCATGTACACGTTAAAAAGTGTGGGGCTCAGGGAGGACCCCTGGGGCACCCCACACTTGAGTGCCTGAGCCTTGGAGATGGAGTGCCCATCTGTCACTTGAAAAGACCTGTCTTCAAGGAAGGATGAGATCCAGGCTAAAGCGGAATCCGCCACTCCTATCAGTTCAAGACGGTGAACAAGGGTTGCGTGGTCCACCGTGTCGAAGGCGGCACTCAGATTGAGGAGGATCACTGCCACTGATCCTCCTATGTCTAGTATGCCCCTAGCTTCTTCGACCACGGCTAACAATGCGGTATCCGTCCCTTGTCCTGGTCTGAAACCTGTCTGGGTTTGGCGGAGGAGATGGTTGGTCTCTAGGAACTCAGAAAGGTGTTGATTCGCTACTCTCTCGGCGATTTTGCTCATCGCCGATAGCAGTGAGATCGGTCTAAAGTTTGATGGGTCTGTGGGGTCAAGATGCGTTTTTTTAATGAGAGCCTTCACAGTGGCTTTTTTCCAGTTTGCTGGGACTGTGCCATGTTCGAAAGAGGCATTGATCAGGTTGGTGAGAGGAGGGGCTATAGTGGAAGCAACTTGTTTCAATTTACTGATCGGAGCTGGATCTGACGGGGCGCCGCTTTTGACTTTGTGCAGGATGTTGAGAAACGTTTCGGTGGTGATTTGGGGAAAGGAGAGCAACCTAGGGGTGTCTTGGGAGGCCGGGTGGTAAGGGCCTCTTAGTGCCATTGGCGCCGCCGGGAGGGAGTTGAGGATTTTTTCGATTTTTTCCGAAAAGAATTCGGCCATCTGGTTGCATTTTGTGCCATCCAGGTCTGGCGGTGGAGGGGCTTCCTGTATTTTGGAGAGGAGTTTGACTATCCGATAGGTCTCTTTTGCGGAGTTGGTCGCGGCTGCTATTTGATCCTCAAAGTAGGCGGCCTGTGCCGCTTTTAATGCATTTTTGTAGAGCCTAACGTGGGCTTTGTATCCACTTCTGTCTTCTGTGTTCCAGTGCTTTCTCCATTGGCGTTCAAGCCTTTTGCCTTTCCGTCTTAATTCACGTAGTTCCTCAGTGAACCACGGTAGTTTGGAGGATTTCCTGTTGGGAGGGAGGGCTTTGAGTGGCAGGACTGTATTGAGAGAGTCGCTAATCCAATTATGTAATTGAATTTCGGCTTTGGAGGGGTCGGGGTCCCAGTCAGACGAGTCAAAAACACCATCACATCAAGCAAAAAGTGGGGTGTAACCATAGAAGCAGATCCTACTTTCCTGCAACAATGCAATGCATAAAACAGGCAATGTTCCCTGTGCTGAACTATAACTAGAGAAAATTGCACAAACAGCATCTTTATTTGTCCAATAACTGCAGAAGGTTTGTATTCTGTGCTGTCAATGGTTGTCCCCAAAATTTCTGAAATCTCTACATGAAGAACCAAATTTGATTGAAAGTTGCTATCAGAACTCCACAAATAGACATGAAAGAACCCACACCTCCTCTAAACACAGCACCCTCCAAGGTCAGCTCCACGTGCGGGTGCTCCGGTCCACCACCCTAAAGCCGGCCCTTGATTTCACTTAAAACAATTCCCAAATTATTTCTACGAAAATTGTGACAAAGGGGCATATTAGCAAGGACTTGCGATAATTATCGCAAAGCGCGCTTAGCGCTGTTTTTTTATCGCTGGATTTTATCGCAGAGATAACGCGTTGTCTTCAACGTTTATCTCAAAGGCGATATTAAATCCAGCGATAACGGCGAATCCCAACAATAACGTGAGACATCCAGCGATAAAAATCCCATCGCTAATGGAAATCTTGCTAATAGGCAGGTGAGGACTTAACTGTAGAATCCACCTCCCATTGACTATGATGGGTAAGTCAGGTTTCTACCAGGTGTAAAATCTAAGCGATAAACGCGGTTAGCGTGCGTTTTTTTATCGCTTCACGGGCCTTGGTACTAGGCGGAAGGTGTGTTTGCGACTGCTTTCAGTCGCTTTCAAGTTGGGAACGCCTCCTTTGCATGTCATTAGCGATAAATATCACTGACATGCAAAGCGGTACAAAAACAGGCACTATCGCCTGTAAGCTGTCGCTAACAGCTGTTAGCAACAGCTTGCTAATAGGGCGATAAAAATATTGCCACTTTAGCGGTAAAAAGTGCCCCTAAAGCGGGTATACTGCCCTTGCTAATATGCCCCAAAGTCTTTATGCTCAACAGTCACTATGTACAAGGTTAGGTAATGAGACCTCTCTGTCGATCTCCCTGCATCGATATATAGCCACTATAGATCAGGCGGGCAATTGCTGATTGCAATCCCAGTGGACTTTTATAGTTTAATAAATCAGCCTGCGGATAGTTTAAAATTGCCTGAAACGTTTGTCATATTTTAGTAAATTCAAATCATTTGCTTTGGAGTAATTATGCAAAATGGAGCAAGAATTCAGCAAAATGCTAAATCGCCATTTTTTGCTACATTATAGAGCCACATGCGTCCTCAAGCGTATTTTGGATGTAAGGATGCATTCTATGATACAATACAGTGCAAAAAATAAGTGTCGCAGACAACTGCTGCTTGTGTCCTGGTCGTCCCTGTTGTTCGATGCTAAAATTCTGCGACAAACATAGTGAAATTTTGTCATCTGGTGGATTGGTTTAACTTCAGCAATTTTGCATACAAAGCAAAATGCGTAATTACACAAGATTACACCCCTATAATCAAAATTTCACCAAAGCCTAGTTTTTAGGAACTGGATGATTGTATCTGTTTTAATTATTGATATTTTAAGTAGGGTCGGGCTGAATTTGGGAATTTGAATCTGTGGAATTCTGCTAAACTACATTTAAATTCAGCGAGACAGTGGAATTTTCACGGCGGGCAAAGTGGGCATTTGACACTATTTTCTTACTACAAAATGCACCCATGTGTCCAAAAATAGATGTCAGGATGCATTTTGCACTAAGAAAATAGCGCAGCCAAACACCACTTGGCACCCTTACATAATCTGCAGTGATTACTGCAGGGTACGTAAAGGCACCACCGCCGAGTGGTATGCAGTGGTTTCGAAACTTAAGAAACCATTGCATATTAATCTGCGGTGCATACCCCTCAGCGCCCTTACATACTCTATGCAATAACGACTGCAGAGTATGTAAGGGCGCAGAGGGGTATATACTGCAGTACTACCCCTCGGCACCCCTACATACTCTGCAATAATGTCTGCAGTTTATATAGGAGCGCCGACAGGCAGAGCCGGACTGGCTGTAGCGGGCACCATGTATTTTCCCCGGTGAGCCGGAAGGGTGGGGGCTGGTTTTGGACCGGTAAGAGCCGTTTTGTGTTACTGAGGGCCGGTTTTGCAGCTGTGCCAAAAGCAGCAGCAGCAGTGTTTCCCACCAGCACCCTCACCCCCTGGGGCCGGTCTGAATTATGGCCAGGTCTGGTTTGCGTTCCCAGGGGCATATTATCAAGACAGGCGATAAAATTCACATCTAACATGGGCTTCAATTGGAATTCCATAGAGCATATTATCAAGCCCATTATCGCAGTTTTCCGCCGCTAAAGCGGCGATAACTTTATCGCCGGTCTTGATAATATGCCCCTAATTTTTAAGTAAGTCTCTTCATTTTACATTTGATCAATAACAACTTTAAATTATGTTGTCACTCCTTTGATGACATTGGGGGTCAAATATCTTGTGATGTCACATCCGTCAGTTTCATTGGGATGAAGCGCTATGTGAGGGTTATGTGAGTGAATTCTCATGATTTACTATGTTCAAAGCGCAGGTAATGAAGGAGGCTTCTGCTGTGATTGTGATTTCAGTGAAATTACGCTTTTGGGAGAATATCAGCAACGAGGCGATAAAAAATTATCGCCGCTTTTTCAGCCATTTTCGGCCGAAAAGCGGCGATAATTTTATCGCCTAATTAGCAAGCCCACGCTAACGCGTGAAAACTTGCGTTAGCGCAGGAATTCCTAACGCCCAGCTTTGCATCTCTAATGAGATGCAAAGGGGGCGTTCCTGGCCTGACATGACAGGACAAATGTCGCTAAGCGACATTTCTCCTCTCATCAAGCCCCACGCTATGAAGCATAGCGGCAAGAAAAGTAGCGATAACCCCTGTTATCGCTACTTTCCTTACGCCTGCTTCTGGACTGACTTAGCCATGATATCCTATGGAAGGTGGATATCATGGCTAAGTTTGTGAGTCCCTATCAACAAGCTAACGCCACATTACGTGAGATTATCGCTGGGTTTCCAGCGATAATCTCACGTTAGGCAGTTAGTGAGAGGATTTTTATCGCTATTGAGATAAGCGTTGCTAATAGCATGCTATCTCAGCGATAGAAATCCACGCTAGCCATCGATAATTATCCTAGCGCTAAGTGCGCTTAGCGATAATTATCGCTGGTTGTTGCTGATATGCCCCACAGTTCAGTCTATTTTGATTCACAAAACTGCCACGAGACCGCGTCCAAAACTTTAAAGAAAAAAAACCCGAAATCTTCTAAATCGACTTTATTTGCTGCTAGAGGTGATGCAGGGGTGGTGCGTTGAATATGAACCTGGAACTATCCCTCCGCAGTCTGTTCTGGCGCAGCGTCTGACTATTTTATCTGTTGATTTTTGTTGTTGCTGCGCCGCCCAATTTGCTGCAAACCACATCTGGCTTCCAGCCAAGAGGCCTGCTTCCAGACTGCTGATGCGCTGCCTATGAGTGCCTTGAACTACAAAGGTGTTTAGCTCACACCATAAATTGGATGAAAAGAAAAATAAACAGGTGAGGCTGGATTTGCATAATATCAATGAATAATTAAAGCCCATCTCTCAGATTTCTCAAAGCCAACACGCCGAGCAAGGTTGAAAGGAATGTAATGACACTGCCTGCTGCGTCCTGGTAACCGGAGAGGATTTGTCAGTATTGTTGTGGTCTTTTCATGGCGACGTAAAATGAAAATATTCACCCAATAATGAGAAGGATTAAAGGGGCGCTATCTGTGATGGTGTTTACCCGTTTATCCTCCTTTATAAAACATGAGCCATTTGCATGTTAAGCATGTAGAAATAATAGGCAGCACAGCAAATGTGTTCACATTTTGCACAACACCAGCTACTTTATTTTGTGTGCAACAAAGCCATTTTGTAATGGACTGTGTCGCGTTGTGTTGTGTAATTGTGCTACATGGTGCTGTTTACACCACAGTGCAGAACACGTGAGATTTTCTGATTCGTTGTGTCTCACTGCACCCTTAAAAATATACCAAAAAGTGCCTGTTAGTCCTTTTTAGGTCTCGCCTGACCCAGCGCATGCGCTGGTCTGGCGAGACTTATTGTGAGGGCTCCAAAAAGTGCTACCAGGCCAGCCTAGAGCCACAGTGCATGTGCGCGGGCGCGCGCCCCACGCTTTACCGTGATTACTTTCACTTTCGCGGCAGCATGGCCGCTTTGATGTTTGATCACTTTCACTTTTGCATAGCTAATAGGTCTCGCTTTTGGGACCTTATAAGTATTTAGTTATGCAACTGTTGCATGGCTAAACACTTATAAGGTCCCAAAGGCGAGACCTATTGGCTATGCCAATGCTTGTGTTCTTTTGTGGTGGGTTGCCACTACTCAAAGCAGCAAGCCTGGACTGTAACTAGGTTAATAGTTCAGATCACCAAAGCATTTCCAGCATATTACAAGCATGCAACTCAGCTGTGCAAGGAAGGTACATGAAGCTGCACACATCCTGCAGATGCCTTAAGTGTTACAAAGGGCAAGAACTTGTGTTTTCACTGTACAGATAGTGGAGAATAAAACCATCATCAGCACAAGCCCGCCTCCTTCAGTCATTGGCTGAGAGCAAAAGACCATTTGTGAACTCTAGCCAATGGTGGTAAAACTAAGGGGACCAGGTAGGACTCTGAGGGGCATATTCACAACAATGTGGCAAAGCGTGTCGTTAAGCTCCGTCACTTAAGAAACGCAGGGCTGCACAATATTTACAAGAATGCAGCACACCCCTGCACTGGGGCTAAATTTAGCAGCCTAGCGCCAACGCAGGCACCCTTGGGTGTCTGCGTTGAGGGGGTGATTGTTTATGTGCAGGAAGGGAGACCTTCCCGCACATAAACAATCTTTAAATGGTGTTTTGTAACTTTTATGCGTGCTACTTAATGCAGCACACATAGAAGTTACAAAATGTCATTTTTTAAATGAATTTGTATATGTAGGAAGGAAGACCTCCCTGCACATATACAATCATTGGCGTTTTTCTGTTTCCATGTGTCCTGCACAAAGCAGCACACATGGAAACCTCAAAAATTAGGAGAAATAAAGCCTTTCTCCTCGTTTCACCTGTATAAGACCAGGTTTTCCCTGGTCTTACTGGTGGTACTGCCTCCTATGTACACCACTCTTGTAATTAGGGGATAGCGTCAAAATCAATGGGTGTTACGGTGGAACGCCCACCGCAACACCCATTGCCCTCCCCTTTCACGCTAAGTATAGTGTGAAAGGGTGCCTTATTTATAAGGCAGTGTTGTCACTTTAATTGGCTTAACACTGCCTTGCAAATAAGGTAAAGTCTCTATTGCCACCACAATGTCACTTAAAGTGACTGTTTTAACTGGGGGTTTCTAGTTGGCAGAGGTAAGCACCTTTGTCCAAATAGGGACCTTTGCTTCTAGTCAGGGTAAGGGGGATACACACTTTAGATAACCCCTGCATGGGGAGAAGAAAAGGGGGCTTGGGGGATTTGGGGGGATCTCCCCCCCCCAAAAAAAGAAAATGTAAAAACAAAGGGAAGTGGTGATATATTAAATGCGTGGTAGAATGCTCCGAAGTGAAAAGCTGCGTGGTAATGCCACTTACGATGTACAATTTGCGTGATAATGCCATGCGTGCTACTTGATTGCGATGTAAAAACATATATTCTGGAAGGATTTGATGGAACACTGCTAAAATATTGGACCGATTCAAAGGTCTCAACTTTCTAGCGTTCTTGCCATTATATATGATATCCAGAAACAAGGTGCATGTCCCCTGCACCAAGTGGGATGTTGATTTACCGGGACTTTTCTGCCTCCTTCTTTTTCGCAGGGCCACTAGCATTCGTGCCCACTCCAGCCCTCAGGGCTGAGACTCCATTTTGTATAATTTCCTTATTTCTTAAGGGATTCCTCTTACTAACTTCTCATTTTTCACTCTGCTATGGGGGGGTCCTTAGAGCCGGAGGCTGCAGTGGTGAGGCTGTGAATGATCCCTATTAGCTCACCCAGCTCCCACCTGCGGCTGATCAGCTCCGCCCTTCAAAGTATCCCTATCGGTAGTCGTTCCTCCCAATTTCCTGACTCTCTTACATCCCCTCCGACACTGTGACAGGTAGAAAATAGAGGAAAATGTCTTGCATCTACAAGCATAATGCCGTTTTCTAACAAGCATTGCTAATTTAGAAATATAAACAGAATTGCCATGCCCGCCATGGCCCCCAAAGGAGAAATCGGATAGGGTAAACTTGAATCCTGAACACTCATGGCTTCCAAATCAGCCTCCACAGATCTTAGTACAATTGGCATACAGTTGTTAACTTTGCTAAGCTCTGTATGTATTTTCTTCACATGATTGGATTGCAGGGATTGATTAGAGCTAACAACCAAAACAGTCTCCAAGATTCATTCTGAGGTCATCTTTATTAATAAAATAACATCCAGTAGTGAGAAGGATGAAGAGGGTTGTAAACTGATCGATGTAGACACTGCAGCCTGATTAGAAACTCAACTGTTATTCGACTCAGTAGTTTTTGCTCACCCAGGAGCTACCCAGCTACCCAGTCCTGGATAATTCAAGCTAAGACTCATACCTCCAGAAACCTCTGCTTCCTCAATAAATGTTGGAAAAGTAAGGCACATGGATGATGAAAATCTGGGGCCCTTCTCTAGATTAGTTTTCCATCAACTCCTCCAAAGAGTCTCTTGAGATGCATCACTTATAACACCTTCAGTTGTGCCTTGTATTCTTTAAATTCTGATTGGGAAATGGGTTAGAGGGTAGAAAATTGCCTTTTTCTTCCTCGCAGACCCAACCAGATCCAACACCTTGTACCCACTGCTACACACCTTTTTTGTTGCAAAGGAATGCGGGGTTACTGCATGCGTTGTAACGGTTGCGGTGTAAAGGCTTTTTCCCTCTCCATCCTGTTCCCCATATCATGGTCCTGAAGAGTCCGCTTATAGTGAAGGTTTGGGGGAGCCAACATGTTAGGGATATCAAAGGTAAAATGTGTAACACAAAAAAGGCACCACAAAGCCCATTTACCTTCTCCCACCTCAATCCGACATAACATCTGGTGTTACCTCCTCCAAGCAGATCCCAATCCCAATCTAGAATAGACTTTTATAATGCAGAACAGGCAGCCAGTTCCTACTGACAGCCAGTAAGTCCACAGATCTCAAACAGTGCGTCACCTGCAGCAGTTTGTGAGGCTGAAGGTGCATCCAAACAGGGGGCAAGGTCAATCTACGTCCTGTCATTTGTTCAAAACCTCCTAAACTCCCCAGAGCGATTGACACAGTGACCAGGAGACCCCCCACCCCAAGTGTGCCACCAGTAATCCACTGTGACCGCAGACCGGGTCAATCACCCTTCAAAAACTGATCAGCCAGCCTAAAGGATGGGAATCTGACCAAAGTAAAGCAACCAGTATGTACCTACGTGGTCCAATTCTCTGCCAACCACAGCGGGCTGAAAAGACGCTCCTCTCAGGCCAGGGAGTCTGTGGGGGTTTCTCCTGCCCAGTTAGTCAATGCAGCCAGGCTGGAGAAACGAAAGTGTGCATGTGTGTTTTCGTCAGTCTGAGACAGCCGGCCAAACACATATGCACACTTAGGTAGTAAACATAGCACTCCTCAAGTGCCCCGCCCTGCTCCTCCCTACAGGGCTGGCTCAGAGCCGGCAAATGAAAAATAAAACAATACGAGAACATCGTTTTCTTCTTCATTTGCTGGCTCTGAGCCGGGCAGTGGGGCACCCACTGTGCAATATAGGTGCTCGTTAGTCAAGCTACGCCTATATACCATCCAATGTTCTTGTTGCTTACCCCAGGCAAGGCATATTTTTTGCTAATCTGCCTGCTTGTCCTTGTGATGGCTTTTCTGCACAGAGCACCCTGCACTTTATTCTCTTATGCAAATACTTCTCCTCGTTAAGGACTGTGGGCAGATTTACGACTTCTGGCACATCCCTGCGAATCATCCCCCATCGGAAAGGCGGCGCATTGCTGGAGTTGTGTCGCAAGCGCGACACAGCTCCAGCAAGGCTCGGGGGTACCTATCCCTAACATGCTGTGTCAATCCTTACGCCTGCTTCAAGCAGGCGCAGGGTGTTGACACAGCATGGCCTTAAAAGGGACTGAGTGAAATCTTGTAGATTTCACTCAGCCACTTTGAGGAGGCGTTCCTGCGCTGGAACTCCCCCCCTGCGCTGGATCGCCTACATGTGGCACAGGGCTTTACAACGTGACGCATCTCCCAGATGTGTCACGTTGTAAATACCCCGCACCATGGCGCTGGTTTACGCTGCCGCTGCGTCACAAAAGTGACGCAACGGCGGCGTAAAAGAGGCGCAAGGGGCTTGTAAATCTGCCCCTGTGTTTCTTTTACCACTCTTGAAGCAGGCAAATGTCAGACAGTCCAGGACTGCCGCTGAGTCTTTCAAGAGCTATTAACTGTGAGATCATGTTTTTCAATGGAGGTCTTCATACAGCGGCTATACCATAGGCTCTGCACTTGCCCAATAACACTGTTCTTATGCTTGCATGCATGGCCTTGACCCAATGCTTTCTGATTTTATATGAGAATGTTAATGATCGAATGTATACACGTTTTTGTGTTTAATAGTATTTTGTCTGGTATTGCTGTCGGTTCACAAGATAATTAACGTGTGAAATGTAAGCAAGGTCTGATAATAGCACTTTTATTCTTGCACATTAAACATGTTTCTTTTTATGTACATAAATAGCTGCTTCCCCTACGTAAAGATCTAGGGATCTATACCCACCTTTCCATAAAAGGTTCATTATTATTTCCTGCAGCCTAGCTGACCCATAGAGGTTTTTGATTACAGATGTGTTTGTAGCTGGCGGATACGTTGTCTAATTACAGTCTGTCACTATTCCTCTCCATGCACTTAGCACTTTGGGATTATCTAGTGGGCTGTCCTTACTACATGGTTTGCATGTATGGTATTATTACCGTAGGGGCGCTATTATTATGCAGTTTTTAAGTATAATGCATTTCTGCAAATGTACTTTTATGATTTTAAACTAAAAATCGA